>NW_028185184.1:1500781-1506404 GCF_003343005.1 Rhea americana
CTCTCCAGTTCTCCAGGACCTTTCAAAGATGATGGGGAGCGGCCTGGCAACAACGTCCGCCAGCTCCCTCAGTACCCGTGGGTGCATCCCATCTGGRCCCATGGATTTGTGGATGTCCAGCCTGCCCAGAAGGTCTCTAATCCTATCCTCCTCAACCAAAGGAAAGTCTTCCCTTCTCTGGACTTTCTCCCTCACATCCAGGCTCCAGGATTCCTGAGGGCTGCCCTTAGCAGTGAAGACGGAAGCAAAGAAGGCATTCAGCAATTCTGCCTTCTCTGCATCCCTTGTCACCAGGGCCCCCGCCCCATTCGGTAGTGGGCCCACATTTTCCCGAGTCCTCCTCTTGCTGCTGATGTATTGGAAGAAGCCCTTCCTGTTGTCCTTGACATCCCTTGCAAGACTCAATTCCAGCTGGGCCTTAGCCTTCCTCGCAGCTTCTCTACATACTCTGGCTGCATTCCTATAATTCTCCCAAGTAGCCTGTCCCCTCTTCCACATTCTGTGTATTTTCTTCTTGTGTTTGAATTTGGCCAAGAGCTCCTTGCTCACCCATGCAGGTCTCCTGCCCCTCTTCCTGCACTTCTTACTCATAAGGATGCACCGCTCTTTTCCATTGTATTGATCAATCTGTTCTAATCTGTTAGACAAGRGATTATTCTCTTTACCCACATCTTAAATCCTCTATCATATACTCTGAAAAGTGATATAGGTTGGGAATAATTTCTAAATGAAAAATAAGACATTAGCCATATCCACAAATGTATATTCCAGTGATACAGTTCCAGGGAAGGTTATTTGCCAGGTAAATCAACCACACTCAAAAGGCATTTACAACAGCTGTGAATCTGAGTGTTTAAATAATACCTCCGTGCTAGAAGTGAGCCTTTGCTGAAGGCTGATCTGTCTATTCTACATATGTTTTTTTAAAAAAGTTTGATCTGGAGAATTAAAGTATACACTGTTTCCAACCTCTATCTTTTTTTAATTAATAAATCAACAATGACTATTAAAAGGCTATTTTAATCAATCTCCTGTCTCTAGCACTGGAAGAACCTTACATTTGGTCTTATTAATAGCACATACACCGTGATGTGTACATCATGTCTCCTGATACATCTTTACTACAATCTCAAGCAAGCACATATTCAGGATAACCACACCAATCCAGAGAATTATGGTAGACTGCTCATCCATCAGAAACAAACAGACATAACAGATTCAATGAAAACGAAATAAATAGGATTTGAGAATATTTTTAGAATGCACAAGATCTGAAATATATTGTAAGCACTAGCAGGCGAATGAGTAAAGAAAATAATGAATATTGTGAATTTTGAACAATATAATTGAAATTATAAAGAGGAAAGTGAAATATTCATAAATCCTGCAGAAATCAGACCCCAGGAAGTCAAAATACATTTGGTCAAACAATTAGGGCAGAAATACAGACATAACTTAAAATTTGGAAAGTAGTGAATAGCAAAAACATGTTGAGTCTATCTTGYATTGACAGAGATGCATAGTGTTTTACAGATTAGCTATTTTTCTCTGAACAGGTACAAAATTTTAGCTACAAACCTTTATTATTAATATACTGCGAGAAGATTCCCTCAGATGGAATGACAAATAAGCATCATCTGCAGTTTTGAGTTACACTGTAGATACTGCCTTTGATTAAAAGATACAGCACTTAAATGGCTGYACACTTGGTTACTCTAATAATTAGAGTGAATTCTTCTAACAGTATTGTTACTGGTAGCAACAGAAGCAGTAACTTAGACTATYCAGATTTTTCTTTGACTCCTAGATTGCTTTGAATAAATTTAAAAGTAAACCTATGGGTAGAAGTTTCCAAACTATCTAGGAGATAGTCAGATTTAGCAACAAATTTGAAAATCCTAAGTAGAATGAAAAAAACAACTGTTCAACAAGTTTCCGGGGTTGGGGGAGGGGGAGGAGGATGTTTCATTCTTTCCAATAAGATACATCAGGGAAACAGAACATCAGCATCTCATCTCCAGTTACCACCAAAAGCAGACTCACCAGGCAGAGACCATTGGGGTTCTCTTCATCTTTTCTCCCTGACGGCATAGCTTGAATATGGCATATGCCTCGCTACAGGATCCTACAGCAATCATGCGGCCTCATTCCACCCGCATCTGGCTCATACATTCTGTAAATTATATAAGACTCAGGGTTATTTTAGTCTGCTTTGAGTTAAATTCAACTTTACTTTTGATTTACTTCAGTTTAACTAGTTTCTGAATGTTATAGATTCTTCTTCCTCCCCTAAGTCAAATAATTGGGTCTTAGGTCATTAGCACTAAAAGTACTTGCGGCAGAGCAGAAGTAATGTAACTGCTTAAAAATTTTGGTCCTGGTCATTTTATGCTAAAGAGATGTTTTTACTTCAATCAGAAATGTGCACAAATTATTTCTGCTTTATATTTAAATAACTGTGAAAGAAAAGTGCTTTGCTGGACAATGCCTTCAGATAGATCTTAAATGGATTTAAGTATATAATTTTTGATATAGGTGAGTAGTGGGGTCTTCAGAAAATGCCTACACAAATTATATTTAACTCATTAATTTCTTTAGAAAAATGAGTTTTAGAAACTTCTGAAAATTACAGTGAGTAAATAAATGTCTTTAAAAAAGATCCTGGCCAATATCATYTAGAAGTTTCCCTTCAGAGATTTGTGTATATATTTTGTTTCATCTGGAAGTCTACACACTGTATCAAAAAGACAAGGAGGACCTTTTTTCTCCCATTCCCTTTTTTAATGAACAGTCATTTTCAGTTATGACCACAATATTTTCTTGTGGAGGCATTACTTCTGCCTCTAGTCACAATAAAGCTGTGTTACTTAACTAAGGCAAATAGGTAGAACTCCAGTACAATCAAAATAGCTACAAATAATTTTATACCATCTCAGAAGGTTCAGCTCACAAATGATGGATTCTTACTCTTTTTTTGTCTCTACCTCACTGATGTGAGCTACTCCCAACACCACTTAAAATTACTGCTAGTTAGTTCAAGGACCCAGCTTTACTCTGCTCTGGAAAACAGAAAATAGGATACAACATTTAGCAGGTTGACAAAGACTTGTCTTGCAATTAAGATCACAGAAAGTGGGTCCTCTAACTGGTCATACCATTCTAAAGCTTACATTTTTTTTAAATTATTTAAATATTCTCATAAATAATGTAGTGAGACTACAAGTTCTGCTGTATCTGTGCTGGAAGCACTGGGTGGAACATGCAAAATTGATTTATAAAGTATAGCAAAGATTTTGCTCATGAATGCATTYACTCCTCAGAGAATGAAAAGGCAGAAGAGAAAAAAAAAATGGTTCATTAAGTTGTCTAGCAATCAAAATCAGAAATGTCTGCTAAAATCATTGGCAACCTGATGGCTAGACAGAGCAAGGGAAGAAAAGAACTAGATTTGCATTTTTTCTTAAGTGTCACARACTTTGTAAGAGGAATATTGTTAAAAATACTATTCTTGATGCATACATTTGATCTGACATACAGGTCAGGAAAGTAATATGCACTGCTAAATAATTATATTTGTTTACCTACCTTTCTGTTTACATTTGATGATTTACTACTACAATGCAGAGAAAGTTGTTTGAAGGTTAAGAGCAAAAGAGAAATGTAAATGCTTGGTCATTTCTAACACAYTTAGCAAATATTTTAATTCCCATGATCATAGAAGGGATACTAAGTGAACAAAATAAATAAATTGATGGTCTTTAAAAACTTGCTACAAAATAAATATCCTTGTGCCACAAGTGTAATGTAGAATTAATCAAAGACTTTATATATCTGCAGGTGTTTTATACATACATGGTAGCTAAGCTGTTGACATTTATATTTTATTCTTGACTGAAGTAATAAATCTACAAAGTAGCTTTGCTACCCATAATACTGAAAATACCTACAAATATCCCTTGAAAATATACTACTTATCAGAAACATCTTATCAAGAATGAGTTACACAAAGGAGCCACTSAGCTATTATGTCTCTAATTGCAAGTCTAGGCCTTAGATAAAATACATCAAAAAAATTTCAGATAGAAACAACAGAGAAAAAGTAGGTTTTGACACTACTGTAACAGTATTTAACAGTGAGAGAGAAACTGAAGAAAGAGGAGAGTCTGGAATATCCAGCCAGAGATCATTCCTTCCTCAGGAAAATTCTACTTTACTATAGAGGATACTATATATATTTTTTTTTAAGTATGGAAGCTAACTTTGAAACTACTAGGATTTCGCCATCTTAAAACATATAAACTGCTAATGCAATACATTATAGTCAACTAGAACACAGGAGAAGAAACTGCACAGGCCTAAATCCCATAACCCATAATTTGAGATTAACAGGGGGTAGGATTCTTCTTAAACTCTATTTCTTCTAGACAAACCTRCTTTGGCACTTACTGCCTGTTTCCTTAAATTCTGCAAATATATTACATACTGGACTGTAAATGTGGGCTAACTGAAATGGTGAAAATGAGTCAAATTATCCCTTCAGTTGTCTGGATAATCCTTTAGAAAGGATTCAGTAGGCTCTTAGCTATACCTAGGACTGCTATAAAAGCAGTTAATAATCAGTGTCATGTATTGTTCAAGTTATTTTTTACATYCAAAGATAATGATTTTTTTTGTTAGTCCTTATACAGAAAATGACCAGTTCCAAAGGAAATGAAGTGTTCCCCATCTGCTTACCAAAATGTCTCAGCAAGYATTTTTTTCTGAAGTATGACGTTCCGCAACTGAAAGCTCCACTTTCTCTGCAAAGCTTTGCCTACAGAGTACACATATTTTCAAGTAACAAAACTTGATTTCTAGTGAAAAATATTCATCTTAAGTTCTAACTATCAATCAATGATTTTTTTCATTTGTTTTTAAACAATTGCCTTATTACTGTTAACTGTAGTCTAAGGAAGTTTGTTTGTCACTTTAAACATAACTATATACTCACTCTTTCAGATTTAACTGCCTTGTAGATTTAATACTGAGTGAAGTAAAACTGTAGGTAGCATTCTACGTTTTTAACTTAKTTTCCATGTAATTCTTTCCTTTTTTGTTTGCATTATCTTTTTCCAGGAAGATTGAAAATTTAGTTTACACATTTGCTATCCCATAGGAAAATACATTTTAGCAGTCATGATAGATTATCCTAATCATGACTRAAAGGGGACATAAAACTTTAGATGAAATTTCAAGCAAGCAAACACACAACTCTATTCTCAACCCATCTGCTGATTTAACTGGAATAAGGTGGGTTTCTTCTGTTTCTTATTGCTCCTGGATTAAAACACCACATAGTATGATTGCAGACTCTGCTCAAATCAATGTATTTCCTATATGCTCCTCAATGTCTTAAGGAATTATCTAGAGCAAAAAAGCCACACACAAACAAATTGAATAGAGAATAGCTAGAAAAAAAGAATTTTGCAAAATGCTGAGAAGGCTTTTCTCTTGTCTTTTTGTTATTTTATAGATATTTTTAATCACAACTCTGTAACTTATAACAGACCCTTACTCAGTCAAAACACTGAACTAGAGCAGACTCAGCCTCTTCGTCGTTACAAGTTCCCAAACACAGAAAGCT
>NW_028185184.1:1506434-1511598 GCF_003343005.1 Rhea americana
CTAGTTTTTACTTAAATAAAACTGTAAAAATTAGCTTTAAAGACAGCAAGTTCAAAATAGGTATGTCAGAGCAGAAACAAGAAGACTTTGTATATACCTTTTCTACCACAATACAAACAAGGTCCTTACCTCTAGGCTTAAGCTCAGTTAAATTAAATGACACCTTGCAAATTCTCCACTATTACTTACAATGTTTTATCTTCTACTATCTCTGTAACCTGACCATCTCAGCCTCTTTTCTAACAACAAACTCCCTACTCCACCCTTCAACTCCTCCTTGTTTCACATCCTCCAGCATAAATACTTTTCCTCCTGAGCACAATCAGCAGTGCAGTGCACAAAGGAAGCTATCAGCCGGCTCCAGAAATGTATTCCACACTACTCCTCCTTTTTGGAGAAATGTGCAGAAACACAAAAATGGAGACTAAACAGAGCAACTGTACAGTTCACCATATCACGTATTAATGTTTGAAAATTCTTCACCTTCCCCCCCCCCCAGATTATGACAGAGCTCTTCAGGACACAAATCAAGTTTGTTCTGCAGGTGTAGTTAAAATTCCACCTGTAGTTAAGATTCCACCAGTATCTTAATCCCAGTAATGCTCTGTAGATCACAATTCACTGCATCCTGTGTGATAGTTTAAGCGCTGCTTCAATTTACACCRGCATCAATGACCCCCTCCTGCAATGAAATGCATCAGTAGCTAAGCCTCTACAAAGYAAACATTGGGACAACATATTTTTCCTCAGTCAACTCTCTTTACCTCTGTTGAACTGGAATCGGGAAATTTAGAGGGGTTAAAGTCTCAGCATCAATATTACTTTGTGAAAAGCACCTTTTCTCCATGATGCTCTTTCCTGAGGCAATTAAACYGATGTGGTGGCCAGACTGTGCTAGCAATGTGCTCCCTACACTCTCTGCTACACCAGAGGTGTTAACCAAGACATGTCATTCAAACTGGGCTTTAAAAGAATTTTTTARCAAGGCAATTCTTTAGCAGACAAGCAGATAAAAAAAAAGGTTGAAAATGAAATATTATAAAAATTTTATCATAGGAATGTGGGCAAAGTATCAGATACAAAACAAGAGTAAGCAAGGGAAGTATTCAACATAATAATGAAAGAGCTTTCAAGAAGATATATGTAAACCTAAGAGAAAATGGCAAATTTATTCTGAGGAACAGAATCAAAAATGAAGAGAAAATAAATTTTCTATTAGAAATCCAAACTGTGATATTTCAGTTTAAATAGTTCTTCCCTGTCAARAGAAAAACAAGCAAAAATGTAAAACTGATTTTAAATCTAAATAAATAAGTACTTGAGTGAGCTTTGCAGAGGAAACAGCTGGTACTACAAAAAATAAAAAGGGGTTCTCAAATTAGGAGACAGCTGCTGCTGCCACACAACATCAAGCAGTGAACCCTATTTACAGACCTGAGAGGTGCAGATCTTTGCAGTTCCCCCTTGGGCTGGGGATCTGCTGTGTCTTATATTAATCTCAGCAGTGCCCCATGGCTGGGAGGAAGAACAGGGCAGCGGCCAAGTGATGGAAACCTGCAATGAGTTGTGATGTGCTGAGCATACATATCYTTATTGGCACAAGCCTAAAACAATACATACTGAAAGAACCTAGAAATACAACAGCTTTAGGCTCAGACTGTGGTAATGCAAAGCCTTCACTGAGGGGCTATTCTGACCTAATAGCAGACTTCTACCCATATTTTGGTGGTGTAGACAAAGCCAAGCGATCTGACAACCTCTCCTCCACTGCCACTGCTGCCCCTCAGCTCTGGCAGGTAGCATGTGGTGGAGGAGAGAGGAATCAGGATTGCAGCCTTTCCCTTGCTGATTCATCCTCTACCAACTTGAGTGGGTGAGGATGCAGTAGTCTGAGAGCTGCAGCTTTTTTCKCTCTCATGACCTGTGCARAAAGAGCTCATGCAAAAAAGTAAGGTGTATTCCACTTATGTGTCTGTCTCACAYTGAAAAAAAAAGAATAAAAGAAAGAATAACAAAAGGAGGCTGAGTCACTAAAAGAAATAGAATAGGTTGTTAAAATACTGTCCTCTGAAGGATACAGGTGCTTAAGATCTGGGTAACTTTTTGAAAACAAAATAGAACAATGACAGCGCTTATGTAATCAGCTCACTAACAGGAATAACAATAGACCATTGCTTGAGTTATCAGCAACAGGAAACTGTACTGATCAACACTCATTAAATTACAGGTTAAAAACAGAATGCATTGTTGGTTGCATTCTGTGCAGCTCTAGAACTGAGAATGGTACTATGTCAGTGAAAAAAAAGTTAACATAAAAATAAAAGTCAGCAGAAAGAAAATTCCTAACTGCTAACTCACTGTGTGGGGGGTTTTTCTTGTGTTTCTTCCAAAAACCAAATCTGAAGTCTCTCTGATTCTTCTCCTGTTTGTTCTGACACCATCCAGGCCGTTCTGAACCACAGATTTGCTCAGCTATGTTACTCTCTCAGGCTCTTCGATGTGGGTGAAAGCCTTTGGAAGAGAGTCATATTCCCAGAATTGGAGTTTATTTTACTATATGACTGTCTGTGAAGAAGAAAACATAGAATATTTAGCTCATTTTTGTTTCCATTCTCTGCAAAGCACTAACCCTGACAGAACAATGATTTTTTTTTTCAAATATAGAACATACATCCAATTTCTTGTATGTATTAGGTRTAAACAGGCTTATGTTTCACAGCACACATAGATGGGATTAGTTTTGGGGTTATCTTTAATCCTTAAATAAACCAATTTATTGTAATAGATTTAAAGAAATGCTTTCCTTCCACTCACTTTGTTTCCCCAATGTTCTTTACAATATTATGAAGAGGACAGATTCCTCTTCCACTCCTATATAGTTTTTGTAGGTTATCTATTTCAAATCTACTGAGCTACACAACGTTGACATTTTTAAGAGGTTGTTCTGTGTCAGCCTTACTCTTCTATTTTGGGAGTCATCTTCTGTTACATGAAAATAGCCTAAGCAGCCTAAGACAAACATGACCAACCTGCATAGCAAAAGTGTACATAGCTCAGGAGCTTGGCAAAGAGACTAGGAAAAGCTTCTGTATCAACACCGTATCAATACTGATCAAAACAGTATTTCAGTTAGAATACAATCTGGCTCATTGGTGTGTTGAGAAATTAACTGGGAGCCTCAGTTTACTTTGTAATGCTAAATGAATTGCGAAAGGAAGAGGAGAATGGTAACTATAGAATTTTAAGTTGATTTTAGATATKAGATATTCTCTAAGAAAAAGAATTTCAGCTTGGACAAATGTTATAATGAGTTTAAGTCAACTGCTGCCACTGTCTTCACCCTTCATGTCGKGGCTCTCTCTGATGCAACTGAGATATTTTTGGCCCTAATTTTCACTCATAAACTAAGTCGTTCACCACAGGCCTATTTTTATAGCTGYGCAGGATTAATCTTGATTTTGAGATTGGTTTGGCAATAGAGCAATGCAGCTTTACCTGAAGCTTATAGTCAAAACGTTTGCTCTTTTGCATATACAAAACAAATTTCATTGTCGTGCTCTGAGAAAATAATGGGCCTAATTATTTTTAAGAATTTTCCAAAGAGAGGATGCTTGGAGAGCATACCAGGTCATCAACAGCAAAAATCTCAGACTGGTTTGGCCATTGAGAAGTTTTAAATCCTGCAGCAAAGCATTCCTGCCCATTGCAAGGAAAACTTCTTTTTACCCATGAATTCCTGACCAGTAAACTTAATATGGGTAGCTGGCAGACTGGCAAGTCCAATCCGGAAAAACAAACCAAAAAAAAAAAAAATTATTTTATGTGATGGGATTTCTGCTTGCTGTCAAGTCAACGGAGTAATTCACAGTGCATAAAGCTAAACCTGTACATGTCCCTGCAGGATTTAAGCCTGAAGTTATTACAGCAGGATGAGGTGGTACAATATTAAGGAGCTCTGTTTGCTTCTCTGACATGCTCTAAAGTTTCTGTTTTGCTCAAGGAGYAGTAAAATGCCTGGAGAATGGGATTCTGTGTTTTATTAATGTACAACTTGAGCTCACAGCAATTTAGGAGAAGGTAGAAAATAGCATAATTTTCAACATTTTGACAGGACTTGTTTAGCTCATTTCTTCACATTTTGATAAGGAAAATTATACTTTAATTTCAGAAATGCCTTTGACACAGTTTCTGTGACTGACACCTACTGCTAATATTTCTGTATACAGCTGACATTACTGCAGCAGAATTATTTTTGTGTGGTTTGGTTTCACTGTTTATCCAGGTCTGAAAAGCCATCTACATAAGGCTATTCCAGGTCAGAATGTAGCTGAATTTGCAATTATTCATGTTTCTAATTTGTTTTTATTTCTATAATTCACTGTTATGGTTTAACTGACTTGATTTTAGCATCTGAAATATACTTCCTATATACAGCAGTGTAAATAATTTAGTAAGCAAAGACCACAGTAATGTGTAAAGTTGTTTCACAGTATTGTGACATTCTATTTTATTAGGCTACTCTTCTGTTAAAGTAAACATAATTAATAAGCACCTTCTCCCTAGAGTGTAGGCACAATTATAAAGGTAGGCAAGACAAGTTGTACCATGAAGTATTATACTACTATGAAATAAAAATTGTACAACAAGGCACTCATTAAAYATTTTTGTATGGAGGGAAACAACCATGCCCATTGCACTGAACTGGTCACAGCATCCTTCAAAAGCATATGCAAATTGCAGAAGGCACTGACAGAACAAATATTGATTCTCCAGTTCGAGCTGGATCTCGATGACATCCAGCTCATGTYCCTGAGTCTAATATTTAGATCCCAACATGCTGGAAGGACTGATTAACATAAGGAACTTCATCTGTATACAGGCTCCTCAAGGAATACYGGTAAGTGATCAGGAACTCAGATTTCTGATTCATGGGAAATTCCAACTCATCAGTGCCTTTGATCTGACATTTTCTTCTATTCAACTGATGGCCATGAARCTAAGAGATCAATTAAATGAATTTCAAAATCTGGTTAACCCTGTCAAGTTTTATTATACATGCCTGTGCAAGATTCACACTTTTGCACAAATAAAGAGAAATTTCAAAATCTGGTTAACCCTGTCAAGTTTTATTATACATGCCTGTGCAAGATTCACACTTTTGCAC
>NW_028185184.1:1512043-1648503 GCF_003343005.1 Rhea americana
TGAAATTCCAGAAAATTATGTGGGACAGAAAAATGGTCTAACACTCACTTAGAATGTTACATTGTTTTAACATTATTGAAACTATTAGTTACAAATGTATCTCAATAAATGTAGTGGAAGACTTTTAAGCAATAACTTTGTTCTTTTTAAAGAATTACAAGTTTGTCTCTGCAGGATGTCATGTTCTCCTGTTAGAAAAGAAAACAGACTAGTTTGAACCATCCATCTTCATCTGAAAGGTAATCAAAGCAGATCTTTCTTGTAACACAATAGTTGTTGGATTTGTCAAATATGTGTAAATATAAATGAGAAATTGTTAACCAAGCCTACAATATTTTCTTTTTATTCTGTAGCATTCATCTCGAATGTGTCAGTTCTTATATCCCTGTCAGTAATTATGAAGGCCCTCAAGGCTATTTGTTAGACGCTACATGATATGTTTTACACAATAATAGCTTTTGGAGATATTCATATTTTGCTTCAGAAAAGTAATAATTAGTTTTGCATAGTCTCATAACATACTGTACAGGGGTCTCACATTTATGCAAGGAGATAAAGAATGAAAGTTAAAAAAAATCCTTCTTATTGCTGCACTCAAAGAAAACAACAAGATTGATCGTAAAGGTCTATTCTGAGTCTGCTTAATGTTCAGAATTTCATTAAAATTTTATTGAACACTTCCTTATGCTTTAAATTACATCTAGCAAATTTATAATGCATTAGGTCATTTTATGCATGGTCTATGTTGCACATAAGGGGCAATATTGTCCACTCAGTGCTAATGCAGAATGAAGATATAGTTGTCTTATACATCTTGGGCAAAAGCCAGGTAAAAGCTGTGTTTACACTGCAATTGAGAGTGACAATACAACAACTACAGGCACATCTGAGCTAGCTTTATGCTAGAGAAACTGCACTTTGGGTAAGTTCATTAAAATCTTCATTCTTTTGTTCYGTTTTCTGTTAACCATTTTGAAGCTCTCTGGTGGACACCAGTGAGGGCAACAGAGAAAGAACAAATTGGACTTGCTGAATTCTAATTTTAGAGAATGCTTTAGATCTGTGAATCATTTTTTCCGTAAGGACCCCAAAATCACAGTGGTAAGTCCAAGTCATCTCCTTTCAACATCTTCCTTTCACCTCTAAGCACAAAGCCAACCCTGAGCACTGATGGAAGTTTCAAGATGGACGTCTCCATGCACCATTACTTGCTTTTTAGCTGCCACTGCGTGCAGACGTGGATTTAGGGCTTTGTTTGTTACAGGAGTCCTAGAGGTTCTGGGCTTAAACTACAAGTTCATGAAATTGCTGGGTTTTCAAACCATAGCTGACACAGTAACTGTGATAAATACTGTGTATTTTCACTTTTAACAGTCTGACAATGAACTTCTGCTTTTTTTCTGCTCCTGTTCCCCATGATTTATCCCTACCCTCCTCTTTCAGACAATTAAGCCATTTTTTTAATTCAAAAAAAAAAAAAAAAAAAAAAAAAAAAGAACTTAGTTTTACCAAAAGCAGGTAGAAAATGTAAACAGTGGACATCATTAGATCTTTAAACTTGGACAGCTTTCTTCTCTTTCCCAAGAAGCGCTGCCCAAGCCAAGGGCTATGATGATGCATCCTCATTTAATTTAAATCAACTTACTTTGGGACCAAATCTTTAATAAAACACCCTGATGCTGGTGGGGGTTTGAAGAAGAAAAAAATTTAAMCTTCTTATGCAATAAAAACAAGTTTCCAAACTCTTTGTTATCAGGCTAAATGAAAAGCAAATTTTACTCTGATACTCCAGCAAAGTTCAAAGTTCCTGAGGTACCTTCAGAAATCATCTGAAAGAAAAATAACGATTAGCATGAAAAAATATACTTGGGCTCAGTTTGCTACATGAAAATTTAAGTTGTTGATCTGAGATTACAGTCTTGCATGCTCTAATTTTCTTCTGTAAAGTATCTTCAACTCACAGAAGTATTATGGGAAGAATACATYAATAATTAGCAGATATGTCTATAATGGTGATAAACTATAGAAGTCACTAAAGGCATGTCTGTATAAATACGTTACTATAAAGCAAACTAGGAAGGAATAATAGAGCCACTCTGTGGAGTCTTCCCATATGCGCATATTGTAGTAAATGTGAAGTAGCTTTCTTCCTCAAGGTGAGTAAACTACTATATCAAAAAACATCAAAAAAAATGACTTAATGTTACCATGAAATAGCTTTGTTCTTCTATGTTACGATAGGTGGTCTGTTGGCCATGTCTTTGAAAATAATATGGCATGTAACTTCTTTACCAGGAGAGATTTCTGTATACTTCTTGTCAAAAAATCTTCTTAAAACAGGACAGAGACAAGACATATAGCAAACAGTTGCACAGACTGTAAAAATTGTGTTTAGGAAAAAATCTTACTTATCTTACTTAAATTAAAATTTTCAAAGGATCAGAGAGAACATTCAGTCCCTACAAAGTATTCTAAAGCCAGGAAAGAAGAAGACATTACTGGATGTAGATGATGATAGAATGAAATGACCCCTTGGAAAACAATATATTTCTTTCTAAAAGCAAATAAATAAGAAAGCACAATTAATTTAAACTGATCAGAGGCGTATTACAAAACTCTCAMAATAATATTTTGCTTTTCTACAATACATACTGAAAGTAATGGCAGCAGTTTGCTGCTGCTATTTGCAATTCTGTAAATCCACAGTAATATGTTACATTAATTTTTATTTAAGGAGCAGGGGATCATTAGAAAAAGCATTTCAATTTCATTTATGATCTTCCATCAAATTGCACTGCTCTTTGGCAAAGTCACCTTTCTATATGCGAACTCGAAGTGTAACTGTGCAAGTTAGTTCACTGACAGGATATGAAGGTAAAAGAAGAAGAGCGTGAGGGAGGGAAAAAGATGAAATACTGTAAACTCTCTTTGATGGACCAACACCTATTTCACAAGCAAAATCCAGCTTTAGTAGCTACACATTTATTATTATCTTTATACATATTATATATCTTCATACATAATGTACTTGAGTCTTATCACAGAATGACATAAAAACTGCTAAAAGGCCTGACATTTGTGTACTACAGAAACAGATTCAATTGTTGAGATTTTATCTGTGATACGTGACATGTTCTTGAATGTTATATTTTAAGAGAGAAAAAAATGATTCTGGATCTGTCATAAGGGAAAAACAWGTTTTTTACAGAATTTCTGAAAATGCTGAATCACTATTAGCCTTTACTTTTAAATRTAATCACTGCTGTTGCCTTTCTGCTATCTAGTACCTATAACTGGGAGTGGAAACACACTTGTGTTCTTTATGCATCAGAGCCTATCTGCAATAGYTAATGCACCACAATGGTTTTCAATGTTAGTCTAAATTTATGGCATTTAAGCTCTTTYGCAATATTCACCTGAATTTAGATACCTATGTCTTGGTGAAGTTGGCTTTTGGAAAGTACACCAAGAGTTCTCTCCCTCACAAAATCATTCTTGAGAGCTGTTTAATAAGAAAATAGGATTATAAATCTAGCACTAGGCCTAGTAGGCTCATTTGTTAAAATTCTCAATGAAAAAAATGGWCTTTAAACAGTAAATTTATTTTCTTTTGATGTCAAAAATATATCTGCAGAGAATTCTGGTCAGCAGTTGAACACTTTTAACATACGCATAAAATGCAATGTTCCACATTTGGAAGTTTCAGAGATCCTATGATACCCACTATATGTATCAACACATTTGATGGGAGAAAAAAAAGAATTCATTGAGGTTAGGAGCCTGCAGAAGTGCCAATTTTTACTCATCTTTGGCCYTGAGATTATTTATGAATATCAACCTTCGTAGCTTCTATGGATCATCTCCAAGCAATCCTGTTCCCAAATCCAGGAGTTCCTCATTCATGCCCTGCTTCTATGGAGATAATTTTGCATTATCATCCTATAAATTCAAGAACAACATCTGGGAACATGTGCCAGGGAGCCCTTAGCCTGTCCCCATCAACTATCTGATCTGAAAGACTGGATTAGTATCTATAGTGCACTGTGGCATATACCTTTCCCATGATTTAGATGCAACCTTGAAGTATCAGAATGCATGGGCCTGCTAGAATTTAGTATTTCTGTATTTCAATCACAGGAAGTTATTACTAGAAATAACAACCACAAAAGAAAAATTTTAAAGATGCAGAGCTAAACTCTGACAGGTAGAAAGTACTGGCATTAATCTGGTATGTGGAACATTACCTGCACTATCCAATCTTTTCTTTTAATAAAATGATTGTGATTAGTTTTTCAAGTAACAAAACATAATGCTTTGGGGAAAATGACAGGTTGAGGGAAAGCAATTTCTCAATACCTTGATATTGGTCAATAAAAAAGTGAAAAAAAAATCCTGAGTTCTACTGATTACATTGCCTTTAYGGGAAACTCTGACAATAGCTGAAACAAAAATGATCAGTATACTAATGAAGAGAGAACAATAAAAACAGCAGTGAAAAACATAATAACAAATTGTTACTAAAAATATGAAAAGTGCTGGCTAAAACCTAGCATGATTAAAATTCATCAGAATTATCACAGAATATAATTTGTACATATACAAGTATTGAAAAAAAACTTTAAACAATGCTGAACATATCCCAAGTTTAGAATAAGTATTGTACAAGATATAATTATACCTTAAAGTTCAGTTTGTGTAACAGGTATGTAATCCACATGCAAAAAGGCAGGATTAATATATGTTATAAAAACCTTGCTGCCATATTCGCCTGATATTTGAATTCTTAAATGTGCAACCTTAATGTTACCTTCAAAGTATTAAAAAACAATAAAATATTAAGAGTAGCTTCACTTAAGAGAGAAAGMGAAAGGGATCTTAGGCAAGTTGACTAGAACAAGTTTATCCAAAGTGCGAGTTTGTCTTCTTCTCAGAATTTGGTATTTGTATTATTTTATATATTGATTCRTATCTCAAGCAGTTGAGTGATTTATGAATTTGATATCTATTCTATATTATATAGAATTTCCTTACAATTATTTTAATAAGAAGTGTAACTTTTTCTTCTTTTATTCAGTTTTGGTTTTGATTTAATATCTGCTTGGCAATTAATGTTATGAATTTAGTGAGAGAGATTGGGAGGAGAAAGTTCCTTTTGAACAGACACCTGGCATACATCAGTTGCTATGGTGATTACCCAGATGTGCAAACAAGTAGAGAAAAAATAATGATTCAATATTCCCATGATAAAAGAAACAGAATCGCTAACWGATAAACAGTAGAGTAATAGGAGGCAGAGTATGGATTTTTTGGACCACAAAGGAAAATGTAGCACTACCTCACCTGCAAAGCACTAGAAGGGTGCCACACGAATTTCACTTTATGTTGGAGGAGTGAGTAACCTGCATCATCTAGTGCACTGGATTAGAAGATGATGCCCTGCTGTGCCAGTACCTGCTCTGGCTTGCAAAGGAAAAGGGCCTTATGAAACTACATTATATGCAGCCTTTCTTTCCTCTTCTGCCCCAGATCTCAGCCTTGGTCCTGTCACAACCGTGACAGAACATATATCGTGAAAAGAGGGAGGGAAGAATTTTATTACTTCTCCTGCTCYGAAAAGACCTTATATAATTCAATACTATGATTTTACATAAAGACAGAATTGTAACATATGTGTTCTAGCAGCAGGCTGACAAAAAATAAATGTTGCAATGACCAATATTGTATTGTTGTATTACTCCTAGTCTTGTTTCTTAGAGGCCTCTTTTTCTGCTTCAGTGAGGAAGTTCACAACCACCTCATGAACTACTATATTCCCTACACAAATACACAAAAGAAAGAAGAAAAAGTCTTTAATATGAGACTAGATCTATGAATCTTACTGTTTAAGTATTTCAYACTGTACCAGGGCCTATTACAACAGCATACTTCTTGGGATTAATCTAGGCTTGCCACGACAAAAGGCAACATAACATTTTGCAAAGTCTGTATTGGAGCTAATTGGAAGCTAATGATGTATAGTGAAAATAACTGCTTGCAAAATAAATTCTGTGAAGACTATTGTATTAAACGACACAGAAAGAAGAGCTCTTGCATTCTTTCTCCCTAGTGATTTTGAGACAAAGAAGGTGTGCATGCAAAACACCATTAATTGTACTACAGAGAAGAGTGCAGAGCCAGATGGGTATCCCTATGTAGAGCAAAGCCAGAACACACCAGGGAAAGGAAGAAAGGGTAACTGAATGACTATGGTTGAAAGTATGTAGCTCCAAAACATCAAAACACCTCATTAACATTCCTTCCTCTGAATTCTGTACACACTTTTWTCCATCTTTTTTCCCACAGTAGCTGACAGAACTATCCTTGATTCATAAATTTACTCTTGATAATCTGGAAAGATTCCAAGAAAATGTGCCCTGCAATATCATGCAGCCAAAAGCTCTTAAAYGGTATTTATGGTTTAAGTCACCTGTAATGGTTAACAAATGTTCAAGAGAGAAGGAACTCTCTTAAATGCATGAACACTAACTTCACTGACAATCTTCTGGTTATCATCTGAGTCACATAGAGCATGTTGAGTGGCTGACTGCATGCATGACTCCCTTGTGAGTACCTTGATCCCTATTCTTACAAACACTTAGTAAAAATCATAAAAGAAATATAGGAACAAAATCAGGAATGAAGTATCTTGCTGTTTGAGATACTCAGTTTTGGTGAGTTCTTSAATTGGAGATGCAAAGCTAGAGATTTCATACATGAAATTCTCCTCTAAGAAGAGCATTTCCCATCTGGAGAGGGAGAACCATAYGCAAGTTAAAATAGCTTCTATGGGGTCCAGCCTATAAACTTCTCATTCTTTTAGAAGATGTGATCAACACTTGCTTTCTTACTTTGCTCCAGTCTACCAATCTAAAGGCCATTAATTAATAATAATAATAATAACAATAAAGCCCTTTTTGGAGTGAAAAATAAAACAGCTTATAAACTGAGTTAGTGAGATTAAAAGTTTTCTCCCTTCCATAAGTAGATGAGGACACCTGCATAGAAACTGGTCCGGAAAGGAAAGAGGAAAGAAGTCTCATTCTCAAGGAAAATGAGACTTTAAATATACTCAGGTCCATGCAAGTTCTGTTTTTACTAGGTAGTGTCTTTTAATTTTTCAGATTATTACAGGGAGAAAAAGAGGAAGGGAGGGAGCAAAGACTTGGTAGACTTTGCCTCTGACGTATCAGTGGGATGCCTTTCCTCAATATCTTATCTTGAAACTGCACTGTGGAAATCCCACTTCCAAAAGTCAAAATGGGAGTTCAGACTGAAGATGTTTCTGACCTGCAAATTAAGTTCTTTGTCCAAATCTTAAATTCTAGGTTGTTCAAAGCCAAGACTTGTGGGAAATACTCCGTTCTAGATAAAGTACATCGTAATCAAATTAAAAAGTATATATGTTTTTAATACAACGATTTTTTTACACTCCTTCACCAAACAGATAAAGACAGAGGAATTTACTGGAATGACACAGGTTTTTATKCATAACTCAGAAAAGTGGGAATCCAGGGTGAGAAGAAGGGTTAATTTCAGGGACATTGCAGTGACACTGATGTATTATTTTATGCTTGTCATCACTGTAGCAACTGAAGAATTGCCTTCATTTTTTGAAAAACTCTAAATGACCAATTATAGATAATGGGAGACCCTAACTTTTATCTTAATCCTCAATTATTGTATGTGTCAAAAGGCCACTATTTAGTGCCTATATCCTGTTAAATTTGATCTGGATCTTATCCTCTCAGTGTACATAATTGCTTTCTGTGCCCATTTTAAACAACTCCTACTCTGTGACTCTTCTCCCACTAGAAGAGCAATTATGCATTTGATTTTAATAACTGGTATAGACCCGTAAGTCTCCAGGTACTTGCATACAGTTATACCGGATTTTAAGCTTCATGTATGCGGACTGAAGAGTAGTATTTGAAAATTATTATTGCTCAGGGACACAAGCTTATGCATTTTCTCTGCTCAAAGGAATAAGAAAGAGCCAGGGGTTAACGTTACTTCTGTGACAGGATAAAGTTCATTGGCAGCAAAGTCAGCATGCAGGGAAGTTATCAGGTACATAGTGAGGACATGGGCTCCCTGGAGTGGCATAGAGATTCACTCTTCACAGACTGCCTGCTCTGCAAAGAGCAGGGAGTTTGGGGCAGTGACTAAGGCAAAACCAGTGGAAGGTGCTGCACGAATACTTAAATCCATCTCCCTCCACCCACAGGTGTTTGCAATGCTATTTCAATTACCAAGCCTAAGTAGCAAAAGTACCTCTTGAACTTAAAGAATATATTATTTTCTGTTTCTCATTGCTTATGCTGAAAGAATAACTTATAGCAGAGGCTCTCGTATTACAGTGGATGTACCCACGGGTACTGAGGGAGCTGGCGGACGTTGTTGCCAAGCCGCTCCCCATCATCTTTGAAAGGTCCTGGAGAACTGGAGAGGTGCCTGAGGACTGGAAGAAAGCCAGTGTCACTCCAGTCTTCAGAAAGGGCAAGAAGGAGGACCCAGGCAACTATAGGCCAGTCAGCCTCAMCTCCATCCCTGGWARGGTGATGGAACAGCTCCTTCTGGATGTCATCTCCAGACATATGGAGGAAAAGAAGGTGATCAGGAGTAGCCAGCMTGGMTTCACCAAGGGGAAATCMTGCTTMACCAAYCTGASAGCCTTCTATGATGGAATGACTGGCTGGGTAGATGAGGGGAGAGCAGTGGATGCTGTGTACCTTGACTTCAGCAAGGCTTTTGACACTGTCTCCCACAACATCCTCCTAGAGAAGCTCAGGAAGTGTGGGTTAGAGGAAAGGGCAGTGAGGTGGATTGAGAACTGGCTGAAAGGCAGAGCTCAGAAAGTCGTCATCAGTGGCATGGAGTCTAGTTGGAGGCCTGGGTTACTGGTGTCCCCCAGGGCTCAGTACTGGGTCCCATCCTGTTCAACTTCTTCATCAATGACCTGGATGAGGGGATGGAGTGCCTCCTCAGCAAAGTTTGCTGATGACACCAAGCTAGGAGGAGTGGCTGACACTCCTGAGGGCTGTGCTGCCATTCAAAGAGACCTGGGCAGGCTGGAGAGCTGGGAGGAGAGGAACCTCCTGAGGTTCAACAAGGGCAAGTGCGGAGTCCTGCACCTAGCGAAAAACAACCCTAGGCACCAGGACAAGCTGGGGGCTGACCTGCTGGAGAGCAKCTCTGCAGAGAAGGACCTGGGARTGCTGGTGGATGGCAAGTTGACCACGAGCCAGCAATGTGCCCTTGTGGCCAAGAAGCCTAATGGTATCCTGGGGTGCATTAGGAAGAGTTTTGCCAGCAGGYCAAGGGAGGTGATCCTGCTCCTCTACTCAGCCCTGGGGAGGCCTCATCTCGAGTACTGCGTCCAGTTCTGGGCTTCCCAGGACAAGAGAGACATGGAGATACTGGAGAGAGTCCAGCGTAGGGCTACAAAGATGATCAGAGGGTTGGAGCACCTGCCCTATGGGGAACGGTTGCGAGAGTTGGGTCTCTTCAGCCTGGGGAAGCAGCCTGAGGGGGGATCTTATCAATGTGTACAAGTACCTGAAGGGAGAGTGTCAAGGGGACGGGGACAAACTCTTTTCAGTTGTCCCGTGTGACAGGACAAGAGGCAATGGGCAGAAATTGAAGCACAGGAAGTTCTGCCTGAACGTGAGGGGGAATTTCTTCCCTGTGAGAGTGACGGAGCACTGGACCAGGTTGCCCAGAGAGGTCGTGGAGTCTCCTTCTCTGGAGATCTTCAAGGCCTGCCTGGATACAACCCTGTCTAACGTGCTCTAGGTGACCCTGCTGAGCAGGAAGGTTGGACTAGATGATCTCCAAAGGTCCCTTCTAACTTTACTGATTCTATGATTCTATATTCAAGTTTGGAAGAACCAGAAATTTCATAGCACAGGATAGCAAGTATAAATAGCCTTTTCTAGTATAAGAGAGCCCTTTTCCTAGCTATTAGAGAAGGTTTTTTATTGGTTTCAAGCTTGATAGTTAGAATCTATTTCAGTGTATTTGTTCTCCAGAAAGGTTCAAGGTCAATACTCAATTTGGAACAGCCAGCATAGCCAGCACTATCCTCCTCAACTGCTTTGAGGGAAAATGGTTTGGCTCTACTCTGGACTCTTCATTTGAGGTGTAAGAAAGGTTAATGCTTTCTTTCTGCATAGTGGCCTATATTAGCATATCAGTCTTCAGCTTATGCCTTAGTAATAAATACATAAACAAAAAYTGAAGTGCTACATCCTGTGAGGTCAAGTTGCCTGCAGCTAGATAGGTCATTGAGAGAGAAGATGAGGGAGAAAATATCTGAAGAGACTGCGTAAAGGAATAAAATATGCAGAGAAATGGAATCTTCTGTGAGAAATGTGGGAGAAACAGAAAAGAAAATACACAGAAGAAAAATACAGTACAAAGGAAACAAGAGTAGAGGAAGAACTAATAAAAGGAACAGCAGGGAAAAGAACTTGACCACTCAGGAAATCAAAAGACAAACCATCTAGGACAAATTAATAGAGTAGCTATTACTGACTGCTGTACTGTCTTCCAGATTTGCCATTCTGTTTGATCTGTTCACAAAAATCCTTACTTCTGTTATCTTAATAGAAAATCCAGTTTTCCATCTTGCTTTTAAAAAACAAAACAAAACAAATCCAAACAAAACAAAAGGATAGAAGCAAAGAGCCATATTTAGCCATATCACTGTAGAAGCCCTACTTGAAAATAAGATTTAGAATTAGGATGATTTAGTCATCATTATTTGCCTTACATTTGGCACCTTAGCCAACATGCAGTTCTCCACCCTTCTAATTGACTGAAGAATTCTTTCCCTATGCAAAGGAGAAGCAATCCCCCTCACCCCCAGTTTCCACCAGCAGTAGCTACAYATATTAGAAAGAAATCAGCTGAATTGTCTCTCATTTCATCTGTGGCTTTGTTACTTTCAAAATTGGAAATTACTCTGCTGCTCAACTTTCTTTGTGACGTCCTAGTCCAAGCAGTTTCTCCATATTAGATCAGATATAGACACAAGCAAGCTGTCAAAAAATCATCTTTTTCTTGTGGCTGTGCCTGAAGCCCAGCTTTACACACAGCTCTGTAGAATATGTATTTTTAATAAGCCAACAAAATTTCCTTTGACCTCTTTTGGTTGTTGTCATCCATTTTAAACATCATTGGTACCCCTAATATGAAGCATGAAACTTTTGCCTTCATGTTGAACTTACTTCATAAGAATCATCCTCAGTTTTTGAATCCCATTCTATTTATTTTTCTGATTTGAACTCCACTCTTGCTATTTTTTTTGCCTTTTTTGTCTTCACCTCAAATGAGTTCTTCCTTGAAACTTTGAAACTTTTTCCCTCTTCTTTGTACCTTCAAATGGTTCTCCATGCTTCTTCACAGTAGTTGCATAGGACATTATTTTTCAATGTAAATATTCCTTGAAAAATATTCCATAAAAATATCCTTAGCAACTTTCATGTAAGCCAACAAGTTTTCAAAATAATCCTACATTATTATTACTGTGTTTTGGTCACATTCCTTGGTATGCCTTTTAAGTGACAGTCATTTCAATTAGGGCAACAACATGAAACAGCTTACATCCAGAGGCCTCAAATGCTGCACTACCTTTAGTATGCCATGTTGTATACCCAAAGGACACAAATGTGTTTGTTGAAATTTCAGAATAAATTCCCTAATGATGAAGCAGACTATCAATCGCCTATGTATTAACTGATGCCTACATGACTTTCTAAAAAGTGCTGAAACACACTACTTAAAATTTGCACATTAACATCTCAAAACCTGTAAGATCATATGAAATATTTGGAAAGTATTAAATGACTTTGGATATGACTTTTTTTCAGGAAAGAGCAGGAATTCTCTGGTTTAAAACTGTCATAGATCAGTAATTTTACTTTTTAAAAATAATCTCTTTAGGAGTCCTTATCAATTTATGCCCTCTTTAACGGATGTACATTTAACCTCTCTTTAAGGAATCATAACCTCGCTGAAGTGAGTAAAATTGCATGAATTAAACGAATAATTACTGAATATACCTCTTTAGAAATGAAACTGTTGATGATGGGGCAAATTCTTTATTTCAGCTAATTTTATTTCCTCATCTWTTCCTTTTAAAAGTCTCACACACACACTCTTTAAGAGGCTTATATGAAAATACAAAATTCCCAGTAATATTCTATTTTGACCACAGTGTCTAGGAGCCTGTAAGAGCCAGAAATACTTTTCTATTCTATCCTATAACCTTTCCTTTACATTTTTGTTACATTARTGTCTAAAAATAGTTAAACTCTAGCTCCTCTAGGCTCCTCTATACCTTCATAGGTATTAATTAATACCTATGAATACTCTATCATATCAAAGAGGATGTGAAATGCAACTAGATCAAGATTTTGTAATCAGCTGTCACAGGCGCAAGGCAACAGTTAAACAAAGATCTGTAACTCCGCTTTCTTCCTCCTTTGTCTTTTTAGTAACACTTTAAAATTCTTACATGCCCAAAATATCAGAATACTTTCACCYAACTCTGCACTTCATGTACTCATAAGAAAAAAAAATGCATTGTCTTATACAAAGATTCAAGTACTTAATACCTTTGAAAAATCAAGTAGCATTATTTATATGGGTAGGGGCAGGAAAAACAATCTAATGCTATTTTTTGGACACTTTCATATGACTGTTTTGACCACAGCTTCACAATTGCTCAAAATTCACAATTCACATTTTTTACCCCTCCCTTTCTATACTGTTATTTTAGCCCTTCCACCCTTTAGGATAGAGTATTACTACGTTACTTTTTTCTACAGGTTATATTTTGACTCTTTCCATTATTTCCTCCCTGAAAAAATAAAAGCACTCTGCTTGTACAAAAAATATATATAGTAATTCAAGACTGCTCTCTTCAAGTTCCTTTAAACTGGAAGAAAACTCTAATACTAATATTCTCTTTACCTAATGACCAGTATTTAAAAAAAAAAAAAAAAAAAAAAAAAAAAAAAAAAAAACCACACAACTCTCTAGAGGTATCTTGGCAGTGTTTTCCCTAACGCACTAAGTTCTTGCCTACACTTCTCCTTTCTGTAAGGCATTAGAATGTTAGTCTCATTTTTATTCTATTGGTGACCTGGCCACTTTTAACTTTCACTTTCTTTTTTCTTTCTTTTTTTTTTTTTAACTGAAAGCCTGAACTGAGACCCTTTTCATATTTCCTGCTTAGTTTCTTTAAATAAGTGATGCATCAGTGACACGCATTAATCATGACTATAAGCTATGGCCAAGGCTACATAAATAAAACAAATATGTTAAGGGTTTCCTCACCACTCCTTTTCTTCTTCCTCCTACAGACTGGCTGATTGACAGGTTTTTTGCCTTTGGTTATTGTGAAGAGGTCAGTTGGGGTTGAATTATGGTAAAGTATTCAGCATGTGTTACAACATGTATCTCAGCCCATTGTTTCCTTCACTCAAGTTCTACTAAAAGAAGGTAGTCTTCTCTCCCCTTTCACAGAGATCAGTTGCAACAGAAGATCCTTGAATTAGTGACAAAAATAAGGCAAGAAGGGGAAACATCCAGCAATATATCATACCATTTCCCTAAAACTGAAGCTGTTTGCAATGGTATCTCAATCCACACTGTTAACTGCAACATACCTACAGGAAACTGAGTTCTTTCCACATCCCTGAGCAATCATGTGCTACATTATTCCAGTGAAATGAAGAAAGGCCTTTCCCTACTGATTAGATCAGCATAGAAGTGTATCCTTGCTTTTCCTCACATATTAAAAGAATAAGTGTACCTTGTGTTAGCCCTTCCAACACTTCAATTCAATCATCCTGTACACGCAGGAGCAAATAATACTTTGGACAAGTTTAACACTGTGGTAAGAAGATTGGTGCTTACATTAAATGTAGAAATCATTAGGGTTCCCAGAGCTGTTATGCAGTTCGGAAAGCATGGCAAAGTTTTGGAACATCTAGGCTTGCTAGGTGAACTTTTGACTATTCTGAACTGGAATCAGGCTGTCAACTCAGCTCACAGCAAAGGATCTGATGGAATTATAGATCTCCATCACGTCTGACAGATTTGAATTACTGACCTAGAAAGGAAAACATTCACATTTCTTCACCAATTCCCAAACCCATCCCATCTTCTTTATTACATTTTTAATTAAATGTGATGGAAAAAGGATTTCAAGATTTGCTTCATAGCACTTCATTATGTACATTTTTGACTGTTTAAGAATGGCTGGTTTTAGACTCAGTAAAACTTACAGTGTATCAAAAATTGCCTGTTTTTACAAAGGTAGACAACACAGGAAAGACGTGAATATGTGTTATTAGATGTAACAAAATAAATGCCAGCTGGAAGAAAAAGATCCAGAATGGCAGCATATACTAGGAGACAAAAGAAATTAAACATGAATATGGCTAATTTAGAATGCAACTCTTTAATATAATCTGAACCACTTAAGGTAAAGTCTATTGAAGCCCACTGAAGCTTACTTCTTCTTATTAATTTCCCCACAGATGACATCCTTCTAGACTGATTTTCTATTAACAAAGGGTCATTGCAGCTAATTAATTCTTTGTAACTTTATTTAAGTTTGTAATATTCAGTGTCTTGCTCTCCCTTCTTTCTGAAAACTAAAAAAGTGAGCTATGATGTTCGAAAATGAATAAACTTTTATCAGTGTTCCTTCCTTTGAATTTTTTTATTCTATTTTTTTTTAATAAAGATCAAAGTAAGGTTACAGAAAGGTCATGGAGTTGAGAATGCTGAAATTTGGCAAACTCTTGACGAATACATTCTAAAATGGATGGAGTCGGATGAATAAATCTATATGTCTTGAAAGTGCATCATGTAAAAGGCGAAGAAAAGGAGAACAAAGAAAATTACAAATAAAAACAGAATAGTGTTCATAAATAAAGCATAACTATAGTAATTAATTAGAACTAAAAAATGGTATTATTTTGCTTGGTATTCAAATCTTAGGAGTAGTTTAAAAATAAAACTTGTTCCAGTAACATTGCAATTATGTGACCAACTTGACACCGGGCATAGTTCTTCTAGCTCACTAGTGGTGTTCGGAGTCACATCGCTAAGAATCTTGCTTCTAAGAATTTTCCATCTGCAAATACATTTAGACCCCATCATCACTGACATGTTTCATGTGGATGATGTTACTTATTTCCGAGAAAATATTTTGAATTTATACAGCTTCTCCTTTTTCACCTCTGACTGTATTATAAAAAATTCTTCTTCTAATTATGACTAGATAAAACAAATGCAATACATGCATGTATTATGAATAAATACATAAAAGATAAAAGTCACTCATATTATACCATGTTATATAAATATATACATATGTAGTCCATATATATATCTAAATACATTGCCCTTCAACACTCTAGATAATCTCCCAGTCCTGTTTAGAATCTACCTCAATGTTTTCTGCTGTGCCTGCATGCAGATAGTTGGTGAAGATGATGTGTTTGTGAGAATTCACAGGACTTACTTTGCCAATGTAGCTTGGCAATGTAGTTTCTTTTTTCCAGGAAATTCTAGTGATGAAAACATTTCTAAGTTTAATCAAACATATCTTTTAACCTAAATAATTTTTCATCTTAAAATATTGCAGAGTTTGCTGTTTTGTTTCCTTATTTTGTTATATTTCATCATTTAAAAATACAATCAAAGTAATTTTGAAATTAAGGCTTGAAATGTCTTATTTTAAAACATTCAAATCAAAACATGCTGAGTCTTTTTAAGAAGCTGAAAGTAAAAAAAAAGTGACCAACAAAAAACCACAAAGATGGCCTACTAAAATTTATGTGTCTAACATACTCCTGTAATCAGTGAAAAGAGACAGGCATCTCCAGAAACTGTCATCTGAATAGGAGAGATGAGTTATCTCAGGATGGGTTGAAATAGACTTCACTGATTATAGACAAAGCTAATATTCTTACTTGGATTATTGCTGAACTTGTAGATATTTAAAAATGAAGACATCAAACCATCCTTTTCCTGCCAAATACAGGCTTGGTACAACCTCACCCTAGTTGTCAGTAAACTGATTTGATTTTATATCCCCAAATTAGTTTTCTTTTTCCAAATGGCCCAAGACATTTAGTCACATATGCAATGGATGAGATCTGATTCTTAGCTTGCACATTACTGTGTTTGGCCTTACCTTTGTATTCTTTTGAAAAGACTGTATGTGGTGGCTGGAGGAAGGAGAGAGCTCTTCTGCTCTGGGAGTATCTGAGGACGAAAGTCACAGCAAAGCCATTGGCGTCTGTAGCCCTGGGAAAGGCATTAGCAAACAGACAGGCTCCTGTCTCCAAGCAGCCCTCTGAGATTACAGAAAGAGAAACCCTGCAGCAGCCAAACGGGACCTTGCAGAGTTTGCCCCAGCTCAAAGCCACTGAACCGATAAAAAATAAGCTTGGAAGCAGGGATCTGCCTGCAACAACACAGTGATCAGAAGGAAAGTATCATACAAACCCTTGTCATTTCTATTCTATCTGATTAATCACTCTGCCTGCAGAGTGATTAATGTTACAAAAGCGTTAAAGTTACAAAAAAGTCTTTTACTTGCATTTTTTAAACTTTAAGCTTTTGGAGAACTGACTACATAGAAAAAGGACTGGGGAAACTCAGAGCTCTGACTGACTTAGGGTCCCATCACAATACAGTAATTTTGATACACAGCCTAAAACAGCTGAAGCTCTATCTACACCAACAATCCTTTATTAGAAGTCCTGAACTTTTCATGAATCAGAACAACAAAATCTATGCAATATAATCCAGGAAGTAYTGACCATTTACTTCTAAATAATGTCAATCATATAATACATTATTCACAAATAATAAATATGGGTGATCCTGTGTCTTAAACATATTGAATAAAATTTTATATTAATTTTCTAGTTTATTGAAACCTTCATACTAAATACAACAAGGTGCCCCCCTCAGATTGCTGTTTTTAATTTTAAGTAGTTATACTACAGTATCATCCTGCTTAGAGTTGGATACTATTGTGCTGGATAAAAATGTATGTATAATAAATTATTTAAAGTCCAATGGAAAATGAAATTAAGTGGAATATATGAAGAAATACATCTGAGGAAAAGTTGGCATATCTTTCTTAACTATGTAAATTGTTGAGGGAAGGTTATGAAGGTGGGGAGAGTTTTCTATTTATTTGTTGCGTAAATGGAAGAGCGGGCAGTATTTTTATGGACTTTGTGTTTTTATTTCTCACTGTAGGAACAGAAAAAAGAAGGTTGGAGAAGAGACTTAGCTATAATTTATAATATATTCACTACAGTGGAAAGGGTATTTGAATGGTTTCTTGGTTTGGTTATAACCCTAGCAAAAATGTCTTGAAGGAAAGAGGAAAATAACATCATAACAAAATCTAATCAGACATAAACATGATATTTTAGACTGAATTATGGAAAAGAAAAATAAGACGCAAATGGGAAGGAATTAAAGATGAAAAATGCTGAAGGAGCTCATGGAAGGTCAGTATCAAAAAAAAAATCTGTAAAATCAGGTAGGTGGAACTGAATTATACAAGCTTTAAGTACAGAGGGAGGTAGTCTGACTGTTATATAGAGGCAGCTGAGAAGAGAGGCTCAATATGAGTTGCACGATGTGCCCAGAGAAACGCCTTCAGGATGACTCTACCAGCACTATCCAGCAATGACTTCAGAACAGCAAGGCTGCTGCAGGCAAGGCCAGAGAACAGATGTCACAGTTAATGTAGGCAATAATAAAAGCTTGCACAAACGTTTTGATTATGTGCACAGGGACCATAGACAAGGTTTGAGAGAATCTCAGTGAAAGTAGCCCCCTACAGACAGCAAGAGTTTAGGTTTTGACATCAGTGAAGTCATTTGGAGAACAGCAATATTGCTGCCTAGTAGTACGTAAAATGAAGTAATGAAATGTTTTGGAAGATAAGATCAAGAGCTGAATTTTGACCATAATTAATTTGAAATGACAATCGGACATATCCCTTTGTAAAAAGCAGGTCAAGATCCTTGACTAGATGAAAAGAGATAGATCTTCCATAGAGGAAAAGATTTACAAGTTATTTGAATAATTTTTCAATACTATTTGAAATCCACATTTGGAAATTGGTGGATTGCAATTTGGCTATAACCCGGAGGCCAAAATAATCGAGAAAAAGTCATGAAAAACATAAAAAGAAAAAAAGAAGAAAGAATTTCAAGGTGTTGCTGAAACGAGGAATTCAATGTTATCAGTAAGGCACATATATCACTTCTGGAACATCTGGCTAGATTAATAGGAATCCTGCTATATATTTCATATTATGCTTTAAATTTAAGAAAGATTACAAGTCTAAAAGAATCTCTTCTGCAAAAAATACCTTCCTCCTTTTTACTTTGTTTTTCTCCCTCCCACTTCCACGCTTTACTGGAAGGCAGGCACGCAGTTTATCTGAGAAAAATATTGAAATTTTATAGCAAAAATACATATTCACAATACAATATTTTAATGCAAAAACAAACATTTTAAGCTGCCACTAACAAAGCCAGTGAATTTAATTTTAAAAAAAAGAGGAAAGCATGACATCAACTTGTTTCATGCAGAGTGCCATAATAGATTTAAAAGTCAGTAGAGATCAAGAAAAGGTGAAGGATAAGAATGGAAAGGGATTTTGCTGGAGGGAATCTCACTTGCTGGAATTGTAAAGCATTAGGAGAAAAAAAAAAAAAAAAGTCCATGAGTCTCTGTTGCAGATAAACTGTTCAGATAAACCAGAGATTTTTTTTTTTTAAGAAACGTGGCCTTCCATAAATTTGCAAACATTTCCAGTTTCCATGTATTTTGTGTTTGCTTTTAAATTTGCATCATAAAAACAGAGAATTCTCTCCTGGTTTGTGGCTTTTCTATCTTTCTCTTTTCCTTCTGTCTCATATAGAGGAAAGAGCCAAGCATCTGGTTTGTAATTTGGAGTTGTGCCTTTGGCTCTCAATAAATTCACCATATGATCAAACCCATTTGCACCTGTGCAAACTGGTAGTCTCTAGCCAACCTTATTTATTTTTTAAGTTGATTCTGCTAGATTTAGCTAAACTTTGAAAGGTCGAGTCCAAAACAAAAACAAGCAGTCTAAATACTGACTCATGGTATGTTTATTGCATGTATTTCAATCCATTATTTTTTATCTATTTGCATTTTTGTAAACTCAAAAATAATTGTCATGAGAGAACATGGCACACTGTTAACACATTCCTGTTTTCACAACTGCAAAATGTGAATACTAAGTGTACTAACCTACTTACATTCAGAAGAGACAGCTCCTTTTGTAAGTAATAATTAAATAAGACTCACAAAGTCTTTTACCCTCTGAACTTCACCTCTTCACAGATTTTCCTATGATGAATCATAAACACCACACCTTTGCTACATTCTTCACAAATCTGTAAAAAATATGACCCAAAGCAGTATTGCCTTTATTGCCAAAGCAATGCCTCACAAAGTCTTTCGCTATTTTTGCTTGAAGTTAAAGACCACCAGATAAATAGGATATCCAAAGCAACATCAAGGATCATTAATATTAACAGATCAAAAGGATTACTGTTATCACAACTGCACATCAAGATTATGGGTGTTATAAACCACACTCAAGGCTTTGTTTCAGTTCAGGTGCTTTTAAAAAAAAAATCTTTAAAATATATTCTTATATGAACGATCCATTTCTCTGTTGCTTTAACTTTTCAACCAAATGAAATGTTCATTTTGTGGTCAGAATCTACTATATATTCTTCACACAATACATTACTATCTATGTACACCTATCGAAGGGTCATTCTGTATAAACCTTATTTACTTGCAGGACTGCCTTCTCAAAGCATAATGAAAATGGGCTCTATCCAAAAATCAATGTCATGTAAAGCAAAGATTTCCATCATCTCTTTTAATTATAAGTTAGTGACTCTAAGTGTAAATACAGTATTAGACTAATAGAACATATTTATTGCAGCAAACATAAATTTTCACTCTTTCTGCTGGTTTAGGCACACAAATCCTCAATCCCTCTAGAGTAGCACACTAGGCAAACAAGCATTTTGAACATTGTTTATGATATCTCTACATCTTTAGAAACCATGAGCAACCAAAATATTCAGTCTGGATAAATCATCCAAGCAGTTTCCAGAAATTTTAAATGTTTAAGTTGCTTGATTCTTTTCTTGTTTGTTTTCCAGAACAGCTGCATGGCCACCCTAGTCATTCTCAGCAGAATARAGAAACTTACAGAAAGGAAAACAGTTACTTCAACTTGTTGCAAAGCACAGAGTCATAAACTCTGTGCTACCAGTCTCTTCTCCATTGGGTCATAGTAGCTGTCCTAAAAGGACAAATGGGATACCTGAAATCTGCTGGACTGAGCAGAGTTTTGCAGCAGACCCACACCACAAAAAATACTGCTTTGAAAAGAGCCTGCAGCAGGAGTTCTCAGCCTGTGAACTGTGGACAATTGTTGACCTGGATGATATGGTTCAAACTAGCTGCAAAATCAAAAATCAAATCTTTATATGTCCATTTCCATGCACGAGAGGAAGTAAATAGTCATCAGTGTTAAGTAGTAAATGAAATTTCAAAGGTTAGCCTCATATTGCTTACTTATGAATGAAAACTCTCTGACAACATTGACAACAATTGACAGTGCTTCTTTCTACAAAACTAAATAGTCAAAAAATTTAAATCATCTTAGTTTGAAGAAGGTTGAGAAAGATGTATTTGAGTTTTTTTGCTTTGAGTTGYGTCTTTTGCCTTTGAGTTTGGGATGATCCAGAGTTCATTCCAGGACTATTGCTTAAATGCAAACATGGATTTGTACCCTGAATCCAGGACCTCTGTGTTTAAAACAGATTGGCAATGCTCTAAGAAGGTAAAGTTGGAAAGGTATTGTGAAATTCAGTAGAGAAAGTCCACAGCCCAGGAGGAAGTCTTAAGGAAAAAAAAAACATAGAAAGCAAATTTATTCATGAGGTAAATAATTAAGTTTGATGTACTTAGAAGAAGAAATGCAAATTTTAGGAAGAAATATGTAACTGAGATCCATCAAGTAAGTTTAAACAGATGTTAAATCTTGTAATGTACTGAAATTAGTAAATTGTAAGATATAATGTGTTTAATTCTGCAGTTTTTGTTTGACATACAGGATTCATTAAAGCAAACAAAACTGGACGAGGAGTGCAAAAATAAGTTTTTAAATAGGATGGATTCTTCATCATATGTTAGCCAAGATTTGCTGTTACTGGTAATAATCTTTTTTAGGTCAGACAGTATAGGTGGAGAAAACAGAAAAAATGATGTCCAAGAGCCTTAAGCTTACGATGCCCAAGGCCTTTAAGCTTTTCCCCCTTAATTTTATTAATGGTATAATTTATTAACTGTATAATAAAAAATACTGTGCTTTCCTGAAAAGATTGTTTTTCTATTACTTCTTTAGACCACTGCAGTTACAACAGTACAAATGATCTGCAGAACTCTTATGTGTTTTTGTCCATGAATATAACGCAAATATATTTTTGTTCAAATTAAGAGTCTGAGTTGCCAGCTCCTTAGGAGGATTACCTGAGTTTGCATATGATATCTGAGCTTCAAATATTCATATTCTTTCTTTGTAAAGCTGTAGTAATTTCATCAGAAAGCAGGGAAGACCATGGTGCGAGCCTATCAGTCTATCACAGACTGTGAATAATGAACTTCAGTTGAAGATATCTTCAAAGTGAAYGTATCAAACAACAACCAGCCTACCRTATGTTTGTATTTAGYGTTCAGTAAACAACTGCAAAATAATAACAATCTAAAGTTGTTTACAGTTAATTTACAAGAAAAAAGATCTAAATAGTTTGCCAACTCCAGGTATGAAGAAACATCTCGTGGACAAAAAGCCAGTGCTTTTGTAATAAAGATTTCACTGACACAGTCAGTGAGCAGTTTGGAGATTTTTTTTATGGCTGGCAACAGAAAACTACTGCAGCTATTTCATCTAAGATTACCAACACTTTTAGAAAATAAGAAACATAAACAAATACAGCAGTAGTTACTTTAATAAATCTGTTGCTTTTCTGTCTCAGGATGCTCATTTTACAGAAGCAGGATCTAGATTTGCCAAATACAGAACACTCATTCAGAATAACTTCACAGCATTATTCATCACAGTGTAGTAGCTTTATAATACTGAATTTTCCCATGACCCATTGAATGAATTAGGCCTGGCTTCAAAAATGTGGGTCCTTCATCTTTTTAGCTCCCTTACAATCACACATCTATGCCTTCATTTCTCAGACTCTTGTAAATCTTTCAGTTCCTCACCAGTAGCTTGCTCTGCAGCTGCCCCAGATGCAAAAGTGACACCATATGCTGTGGCTGATTCCAGGCTGCGTGCGCTCCTGCTAGCCAGCAAGTATGTGTGTGTGCTAATAGACTTAACAGCTGGCCAAACAAAACTGATAATTGCTGGTCTCATGAAACTTGTAGCATTTTAATTATCTCCATGACCTTTAATCCTTTGCAAATTTGCCTGAAGTTTATAAACGTGTTCAAAACTTCTTGGAGAAGGATAGACCATATGATTGTATCACACTCTTGTTTCATAAAAGAAGTCCTAAGGCATATGATGGGACCCGAGTTTGATGACAGCATGTCAGAAAAATAAGGATCAAGGTCAAAATAGGTTTCTGAGGCAAGACAGGAACATCAACACCAGAGCTCATTGTGAGATASAAGCCAAATCTTAGAGGATAAAGGCTTTTATTTTACTGTTCTTTGTTATTGAGACAGAATTATTTTTTGGAATCCAATTACCTAATTTACCAGTAGAATAACCATAGGAAAAATTGAGACTGAACGTAAGCAAGTACATGGAAAGTCAGAGTCATTTTAGGAAGCGTACAGAGCAGGAGGTAGAAGGAGAAGTAGTGGAGCAGCAGATATCTGATCTTCACTTCACACAGGAATTTTTGTTGCAAAAGAAAGTTTTGCAAAGTCAATCACTCTATAGAAAGTTCTTTTGATGGCATTTGGCTTAAGGTATGGAAAAATAACTTAGTAAGAATAGAAAAGCATGCATTAAATCGAAATAAAATTGCTACCTAACTCAACTAGCAAAATATTAGCTGAAATTTGTATATAAATTATGTGTCAAATGATACTGAATAATGAATATATTCATAAAAATCAAAGATTAGAAAATCTGTGATGAAAAAGTGGGCTATAGCTGCTAAAAAAGTCCCTTAAAAATAGTTCATCCCTCTACAAGCCTGAAAAAAAAAATGACAGAAAATCACAGTATTGGTCAAAAAATTAATAATATAGTATTACTGAAGGATAATTTTTTAAGAAGGTGAAAATCAACATATGGCAGTTTTATTGTAGGCAGCTTGGCTTCGCTCTTTTATCCTAACTTTCAACCTGCTACAATAAAAGTGATAATCATCTCAAAACCCTTAAAAAGTCAAGTTTTCCCTACTATTTTCAGTCTTTGTGACACATCCTAAAGGTCTATGTCACACATTTTGGTTCTTCAGTTTCAGAATTACGCTTCCCAAAAATCAATGCAAGAGGAATTTCTATTCCTTTTTCATTAGTTCTCAGAAGATTTATTGGTAAGAACCATCTGTTTGTGTTCTATGTTGGTCTTACCCCTTGGGAAAAAAGCAAGCACACGATCCAGAATCAGTGACATAAAAATACAGCAGAGACGTACTTCTCTGATCATTTGAAGTGGCTCAGAAGGAGGTGTTCTTTCACGCCGTCTAACAAATATCAAAGTAAATTTGGATGTAGCACATTTTTCAGTAGCGAACATGTGAAAAAGGCACGCTCTGCCTGAGACAGGCACTATGCATCATTATGACTCACTACTTTTCTTGCCTCCTCAAAAGAATGGGTAAATACATAGCCTTTTCAAAGAGCTCCAGTGAGAGGATTTTAACTACAATATTGTTCACAAAACTATTTAATTTTATGTCCAAGGGAAAAAAAAATATAAAAAATGCCATTGTCCTGTTGCTAATTTATCAAGTCCAATGATCCTGCAAAAAGAGCCTACGCAATGCCGTAGAGAGTCATATAATATACAAAATAGGGTAAATGAATGCAGTAAGCTAGATATAAACCCAGACCATCTTGAACACTACATTAAGGAACTGAGACCTTTGAAATTACTCCTAGGCTGTGGATATCGGGATCATATATACTACAGCTAGCTTACGAAATGCAGTAAGGTTTAACTGGGCCACATATGCACATTTCTTCCTTTTATGATTCCTTAAAAGGTTAAAAAGTGTTGTTAATGAAGCTGCATTTCAGGTCAATTTCAATGTAATATGTGCCTACATACTTTCAAAATTGAGGATTATGCAAGGAAAGAGGTAGTTAAAACTGGTAAACAACAAACTGTATTTTAATTTATAGGAAAATCTTAGCTAGAAAAAGAAGACATGCATGCTCAGGAGAACCCATTAAAAACAACTATGCAACTTTTCTATTTGGCCAGAAGTCTATATTTACAAGAAGCAAATGAGCCAAGTGAATATAGCCAAGACAAATATAAAATCAAATCCATAAAATCAAATCAAATCAGTATTGGCATCAAACTGACATCACTATAAATTAAGGTATAAAACTTGTTTTAAGAAATTTATTCTGGAAGAATATCATTCATACATATAAGAAATTCCAAATAAATTGAGAGGACACAAATCCTCTTCAGTGATTTAAATTCTCTTCTGGATTTTCTGCTTTGTATTAATTTTTCTCAGGTACATAGAAAGTTAATGCTTTTCATGGATTGTTAGTTAAAATCCTTAATGGACATTCTAAACCTACACCCTTTGTGTTTTAAACTGAAATGTAAAAGCACTAGGTACCATCTCACCATTGTGGCAGCTAGGATAGTGTAATCAAGAAGAAGAGAATACATTTTCTCAGTGTTTCAGCTTTTTAAAGGCTATACAGAAACAAGAAAACCTTGTTTTCTTGTATTGCATATCAGATCTGTATGAGGCGAAACGACCACGTTCCCTTTGGCTGTCTTTATGAAGAATCATTTCTTGTCACTTTATATTCATGAGGTAATCCAATTTAATGCATGTTTTTATCAGGAGGTGCAGGCAAGCGGATCACTGGCTAGGTCATTTGTGTAAGAAGCACTTGAAGGTACAGAACAGTTAACTGGAGGATAAAATAAAATATTCATAATTTTAAAGCTAGATCTAAATTAAACAGCCTTTTTATTGTTGCTGCTTCATAGCGTAACAAAATCTAAAAAAAAAAACTTTAAAAGGAATTTGAAAATACTACTGCAGTTCTTCCTACTTCCGCTAAATTATCTGTTACTAATAATTCTCCAAATATGAATAGACCCCTGCACGTAAGCTCTTTGTGAAAAAAATAACATGAGTTAACATTCATGATCTAAAGGGGAAGATCACATGACAGTTCACACTAGCTAAGTTCCAGAAATTCCACTACAGTATTGCTGCTATCAGAAGATACAAACTCCCTTAGGTTTTATCTCCCGTGAGCCTCTCCTTTCTAGTCTGTTCCTCTCAGGCCTTCCTATGACTTTCATTCTTTTTATAGTTTGTGATCAAGTGTATTAATTTGGTGGAACAAACATATTATAATATTCTAATTGGAATGTGTTTTTCCCTGATTTTGCTGATGGCAATGCTAATAAAAAAAGTCTATCTGCCTTACTTTATTTATATAATAAATAAGTAGCACTAGTCATGATTCATGATAGAAGGGGTTAAATGTTTAAATGTATTTTTGCATTGAGGAAATACAATATAAGCTTCCCCAAAATTTTAATAATGATAATCTATGTATTATATACCATATATATGTATATGTGTATCCATATATACACATACATACTGGTATTTCTATTCTGTTTTATTATTTCTAATTGTCTCTTGAAAGGAACAAATTTGAACTAAACTTCAGGTTCAGTTCTCTCATTAAATTATGAGAAGATCACTGTCAGTTTTGGGAAACTCAAGATCTCTATATAAATGAAAGTCAGAAGGCTCTGTGGAATATCCCTTTCTTGGAACAAATAAAGCAAAACATAAATCCCACATAGTGCTAGGATAGCTCCAGAAGATAGCCTCTGACTTTTCAGTGTCAGGGTGACTGGGCAGCATGGCACCTTTTCATTAAAAGGTAGCCATTTTCAGTACTTTTGTATTTTCAACCTTCATAATCCATTATCACCTTTTTCATGCCTGTGGAAARTAGAATTAAAAAGTCATCTTATCAGAAAGGTGTAATTAGGAGAAAGTACATGAGAAGAGAAAGTCAGGTGCTACATCTTCCAGAGTAACAATTAATTCCAGTTGTTTTCTCAGCTTACTCACTGTAACTTTGGAAGGAAATACACACAAAACAAGAGAGTAACTTGGGAATATTTAAAACTGCAAATACTACGACAATTTCAACTTATGCATTTAATGCATCTTTTAGTCTTACAAGATCCAGATCTACAAAAAATGTTAAGAGCAAAACATAATGTAAGCACGCAAATATTGTCACCTGCTGTTATGACAAAATGTTCATATCTCCTTTTCCATTCCTGAGGTTCAGTATTATGTGTATGTGTTAACACTAGCAGAATTCCACACAAATCAATCACGAGATTTTATTTATTAATTTTTGCTCCCTCCTTCCCTATCCCAGCATTTGCACTACACAAACAAAGTTTGAATCTCATCATCTATATACAAAACACCATTTCAGTGTTCTTCCATTTTATCTGGCAAGCAGCTACTGCCTGTATCCAGGATGAGCTGGAAGCTGTGCAATACAGTTCGTGATGCACTGAACCCAAGGTAGCAGCGTTAAGCCTGCCTCTCATTTACATTTATTAGCTTCTGCTTGCTGCTGTGCTAACTACATTCCATGCAACCAACTTTCAATCTAGACTACAGTTAGAGCAAGCTTGTGTTTGCTTGCAAAATTGCACATAGATAATAGTCATGTTTCAGGGGCAACAATATAAAACCTCGGAAATCCTATAACTCATGGTGATCAGGAGGTTCTAAAGCCAAAGAGGAAATAATCAGGAATCCTATTTCCTTATTTTTAACATCTCATGAATTTAAACCAGTTCATTATTATGTGAGGCTTTATTTTGCATTTTTTATAAGCACCATAAGAGTAATATACCAGTCTTAGCTGAGATTCTTAAACAAAGGCAAAATCATTTCATTACATAAAAAAAAAAAAAAAAAAAAAAAAAAGTTTGTAAAGTTGTAGTTTAACAGTAAAAAACACTTTGCAATTATTTCCAAAATCTATCACTTAATCCAGCTATTTCACTAACCTGAAATAAGAGCGAAGTCCATAGGAGAAAATCCAATCTCCTATATGTAATGTGTCATATGTTTAATATTTTTAAAAATAGTGTCAATTGCTCATTTTCCTTATATGTCAAACCCCAAAAGGTTTGTCACTGAACACAACTGAAATCATTTCACCAAATCCAGTTTGCTAGCTTCTTAAAAGACTTTGCCAGAAGATGTCCAAATCTATTTTGAAGCATGCTTCCAGGGCATATAAATACTTCAAAAGAGAGGAAATAGTAGTTTATATAATAGCTCATAACAGCTAGGAAGAAAGCGTGCTTTGTTTGATTTTTCTCAGCATGGCTATCTGTTCTACAGTAATAGACTAGAATTTAGTACATACTTTATTAACGGATAAGTTTACCCATATGTCACTATGCATAGAGAGACACGAGCAGATGCAGTTTGGTGCAGTACCAAGTTTAGGCTCAAATTCAGTGAGTGTCCTGACAGAAAGGTTTTATTAGTCCAAGTACGAAAATTCAATTAATTATCTCYGGTTCCAGATGTAGTATGTTCCCTGCCAGCTTCAGAGTCATTCTGTATGTACTGCTCTATGTTGTGGACATGTCCTCAGAAGTCTAGTTATGCCAGTTCATAAGATTTTTTAAAAAAGTCCCATGATGCTGCTGTTTTTCTGGAACATCTTGAGGCAAGAATTCAAAGCCTACATGAAAAGCTCAGCTTGCATATTAAAAAATATGTTTGTAATTCTTCATGTTGTAGAAAAAAGCTCCAAATTTAACTGAAAATATACCTAGAGGACAAGAAAGCTAAAGGAAATAAATGTGCAACCCTCCAAATCCCTCTTTTTTATGTGTTTGGTTTTTTTAGTATTATAATGCTTATGAAGCTGATCTTGTGATGTTTGTGGTTTTCAGATACCGGAAAAAATGCTAAAAAAAGAGAGGCAAAGACAGTCAAGACAGAAGCAGCATAGGGGATGTGCTTCTCCTGCATATGATATATCCACGGGACAACCCAGAATCATTCCTCCACAATGTAAACTCCCCATGAACTTAGTTTATCTCTGCTATAACCCACAAGTACTAAATCCAAATGTATTCTACTTCCTTCTRCAAGAAGAGGTTTAGGCCCACTATATTCCATTGCAAACAAGATGTAAATCTGTTTTAACAAATTGTTGCAAACCTCAAATGAAATAGCTCATGGAAAGTTAAGGAATCCATCCTTCCACACAAAAATATTGCTTAATTCAGGGCTTGAGTTACATACAACCAAAAAAGAGCAGTGTTCCAGTTCAACAATCAGTTTTTCCTTTTTGTTTTGTTTGTTAATTTTGAACATTACCTCTGGAAATTTACATACATGGAATTCATTTTTTGAAAGATCTAAAGACTTGGACAGGACCTCAAGCCATTCACAATTTATAGTCTTCCCAAAGGTGTTCAAAACCACTTTTATTCATTTTTAAAGAAGTTTTAACGGAACATTAATACAAATGCTTAACTATTGTAACAGGAGGAAAGTCAAATTGGCCAGGTAAAACAGAATAAAAATAGGAAGGGCTTTTAAACAACTCACTGTCATTGTGTCCTTCCTGAGATATCCTTGATTGCAGATTTTCAAGTCAGTGACTTTCTGAAATGCAGAAAATATTGCAAGTCCCTTCTGGTCCTGTGCGCTACACATGCTAGTCTCAAAGCCTCTCTAAGCATGGTTATTTGCTGTCCAGGAAAGCAGCAATCTTCTCCACCCCTTCAAAGGAGGGACGCTCTCTCCACTTAAAAGAACGTGACACACAAACTCAGAACAAATAAAGACCATTATACAGAGTAAGGATATGCCTGCATAACTCAGAACACAAAGTTGTGACCTCATTCTCCTAAGGCACTATTGGCACATGAGCATGGGTCTGTCTCTAAGCTAATAAATCCTTTCTTTCAGCAAAGTTCATGTGCCTAATCTAACCAAGCTTGAAAAGCTACCAACATAGAACTAGTTTCCATACAGCCATGATGATATACAGACTGCATCTGCTTCATTATTTCTGCAAAAAGCCACATAAACTTACCCTTTGTTACTGTGATAGTATATACTTCATGGAGTCTATTCTGAAAAACTCATTGTGTTCAATTAATTCAGGTATTTTCACTGTTAATGTCATCACACCAGCCACAGTATTAATATATTTTTTATTTTTTGGTAGGTTTTCACTTCCTTTATTTCAACAGATGTAATCCACAGGGTCAAATAGTCTAGCAGACCAGCAGCAGGGAGTGTGAAACCAAAAGAAGAGAAGAAAAAGTATATTGGAAGCCTCCATGCCCACTGCCTGAGTACTTCTCCCCGGTAATATGATACCTACTAAGTGCCCATTATTATAAGGAGTCATCAGAGTGGGAAAAGGAACAGTGACAACATGATGCTGTTAAGTACAGTTTATTAAGTGGACCAAACAAGAGAGGCAAAGCCAGGTACTGCTGCAAGGAATCAGCACACTCCATCCTGAGGGAACACAACACAGCACTTACTCAGTTCGTCTGGTCTCAGCATCAGCCTCTGGGCAGCAGCTCGGCACTGACATGCAAAGTTTCCATCTTCACACTCTGCTTCTACATAATGTCAGACATCCACATTATGTTCCCCCTGGATCTTGTTACTGCGAGAGTCAATAGCTAGATCAAATCTAGTCAAACCAGTATGATGGTATACCTTTCCAGTAATTTCAGGTACTGTTGTCAGTCACTTGTTGATCATACCGAAGATCATTACACTCAGTTTTTATTTGCATTATCCTGTTGGTCACAGATCATTATGCTCAACTCTTGATCAAGGCAAGGTCATGATGCTCCTGTGTCGGGAGTTAAGGAAACNTTTTTTTTTTTTTTTTTTTTTTTTAGCATGCTGATTTGGAATTGAATAAAAATTTACCTGAAGAATCTCTAGATTGCATATTTTTTTCTTTGTTATAGAAGAAAATGAATGACCTCACTTGACGGGCCAGATGTTCAGGTAATGTAAATCTTGGTAGCATGACTAACTCTAAGTATGTCTAGCTCTGGAGGAGAATCTACTCTCATTTCTCAGCTCATCTGAAGTTTTCCCGCCCCACTACCTCTCTTGAATTTTGTATCAGTTTGGCATATAGCATTCATCAAGCATTAATGGAGATTTAATGTGAAATTAAACATTATTAGAACAACCACATACCCTGACCCTGTTCAGAATTACTCGGTTGTTAAATCCGTCATTTTACTTCCAAGTCCGTTAATGTACTCTACTGTCATTGCATCAGCTGATTTCCTCTGAAATGTAAAAAATCTTTACAGTAATCTTTAAATGCTTCCTTTTAATTTCCCCTGTTTGGATAAGCAATTTATGCTTATTAATCCCTAGCAGACACTGTCACATTCTGATAGGCCTATTCAGATAGTACTGAAAAGTTAAAACTACATCTGCCTTACTTCCTTTTTTGGGCCAGCTTCTGCTCTCAATTACAATGCTTGTGTTCTAGATAAATAATGTTGCTTTCATATGCACTTTGAAGATTTTCAGAAAAAACTTTCTGCATTTTTGTGGAAGCATTTTAGTACCTAAGGTGCTACAGGTTTGGCTAAGCAACTTTCCAGGTTCTTCTTGGGGTACTTAAACCTGTTTTAATGCTTTGTATTAAAACACTTAGGTTTTTCCTTTGTGTACACACACAAAGAAATGCATATAGTTTTAAGTACTTTATGTCATGTGATGCAAGACCTTTGTCTGTGCCATTTTCACTACCAAAATGATTTTGAAAATGGTGACACTTCCTTGTGCCCAAAACACTCAAGAGAAAATGAAAATTACTGTAAACAATATTCCCATCCAAGGCATGATCCCATAGAAGATTGTATGTTAAAAGGGACTTTACAGTCACTGATATTGTAGAAGTAAGAAGGTAATGTGCTAGTGAGCAGCAATATAAAAGTCAGATGGGTGGGATGGAAATTTTCTATTTTTCAATGAATGTATACTATTTTGCATTGTTGAGATGAATTAAAATGTTATTGCAGAATCATTTTATATGCTACTTTAAAAAAGTGTAGATAATAATTAGTAAATTAATACAATTATTATAATAAATGAATTTTTTCTTGCCCTACAGCAATTTCTCCTACTGGTCTTTGTGGTATTTCTAGTCTAGGAAGGATGCTTCATTTCTAGTGTGTTTAGTAAAGGCAGCTATCTTGTCTTTAAAGACATTATTGAGGCCTGATTGTTCCTAACCACCTCACCTTCACAATTTTTAAAAGTGGCCTGGAACTATTCTGTCTTTGAGACTCAAATGCTCACCCATTTTTGAAAACAAGGCTTTTTCAAAGATACCCCAAGATTGGGCTTCCAGAAACCAAAGAACCCCCAAGTCACTCCTCATTTTTGCAAATGCAGGCTGTAAACCATGGGAAATGCCATGAAGAGAAGATTTTTATACACTGTCTACGAAATCAATGTGTAGAAGATGGGAAATTTTGTTCTGTTCAAGAGTACAGAAACTTCCTCCTGCTTCTTGGTGTGTGAGATGGTTTCTTATCTTTATCTGAGGCCCATCTGATACACCGTTTGTACTGAGCCTTTGAAAAGAAGCCTGAGTGGAATGCGTGAAATGGCAGTCTGACAAAGTATAAAGACATAATTCTGACTGCATTGAACGTGACTTATACCACGCTTCTATCTTAAGTGATGTAGAAGTCCACAACTGACAAATATTTCTTTTAATATATTCATATGAGCAACCCTATGCTGTCCAACATCCAATTATTTTTTACTGCTACTTCTGTAAAGCAAAGTGCTCTGTTCACAAAAGAATTATGTCCCAGTGCAAGGCTGACTATAGTCTATTTTCCCTTTTTTAAGTGTGCACTTAAAAGAAATTGGTGTTCTGAAACATGGTTTAGTCGTCCTGCAACTCTTTTGCCATGCAAGATAGTTTGCAAATGCAAAAGGAAAGGGAGCTAATTAGACATTATGTAGTCATCTATAAACCAATAATAAATATGATTTAGAACCTAAGAAGATGATATTTCAAAAACTTTGGGTGTAATGAGGAATGAAGCTTGGAGGAATTTAAAGCTTGCTTTATTTGTGCATAGCTAATGCAACAGTTCTCTGTGGTGTCATTGCTGTGAATACTATTGCCTGGTGATGATGATAACAGATGGTGCATCATGGTATCAACATTTCAGGCTCTCCTGAAGAAATCTAGAAGGTCAAACTAGTGCTTGAACTTTTTCTTATCTTGAGGCAAAAGGAAAACAATTGTAATACCACTTTCTTGACCTTCAAAGATAGTAATTACTCTAGATACTTTTCTTTACTGAACTCAGTTGCTCTTTCCAGCTATCTACAGACAGATAATCAGGACAATGTTTCTCAGAGAGAATTCTGGCTCTTGAGTCTGCTCAAATGAACCTATTAAAGGGCTGAATCAAATCAGAAGAGGACAGAAGTTCATCATCTGAGAATAGTTTATTAGGCTAGACCCCAAATTTTAAATAATTATTCAAAGATCTATTTAAGTTTCAGAAAAGCCTATGTATCCCACTTCAAATTCTTCTCTCCAATAAAAGTCTAAAATAGTCCTTCTGCCTCCTCCTACTTTGATTTTGTATTTGGCCATCTTGAARGATCTTAGGAGCTAGTAGTACACTATATATAGGGCCTATCCTTTCAGTTTAAATATCAAAATCTGGATTTCTTAAACACCTCCCTTACTGATGACATTACATTTCACCAGTATGCAATAGTTACCTTTCAAATATATACCATAGTGGTTTATATATCAGTTGCAATTTTCTTGTTCTAAGTACAAACTCATGACAGGAACAAGTACTCTCAATATTCCTAGAACAAGGAAACTTGGCTACTGAGTTTTAATTCCCTCCCTGTTCCTTTTATATTATATTCCTGTTATAGTATTAACATATATTATATTAATATATATTAATATATATTATAATATATAATTATGTTATAATTACATATATATTAATATATATTATAATATATAATTATATTATAATTAATTTATATTATGTTCCTTTTATATTATTAAAACACATACCATCTCAGGCCTGACTTTATATCTCTATTATTCTGTGTCTTTCAAGACAGTGGTCATAGGAAAGGTGCTTTGGCCTTCACTAAAAGTTTCCATATCATGGAAATCAAGTATCAAATGATATCACTTTCCATATCATTTAATTTTCTTAAGATCAGAGTCCCACAGAACTCAGAGTAAGAATTGTCCAGCCTCAATAACTGATCAGTTTTTCAAAGAGAAAAAAGTTACCCAAGCCTTCAACCTAAATACAGAAAGATAAGTATAATATGTCCACATAGATAAATAAAATTCAAAATCTCAGAACAGCAAAGGTTAGAAAGGAGCTCTGGAGATAGTCTAGTCTAACTTCCCTCCTCAAAGCAAGACCAACTACAGCAGGTTTTGAGTATCTCCAAGGATGGAGACTTCAGACCATCTCTTGGCCCTCTGGGTCCATCTCCACTGTTTGACCACCCTTATTGTGGAAATTGTTTTCATTTTATCTAATCAGTAAGTTCTCATGTTGTAGTTGATGTCTGTAGCCTCCTGTCCTGTCATTGTAAACCTACAAGAAGAGTCTGGTTCTATCTTCTCTGCAATCTCCCTTGAGATATTTATAGACAGTAATAAGGTCTCCTGTTATCTCTCTCTTCTTAAGGTTGAATAAATCCAGTTCTCTCAGCTTGTTCTCATATGTCACATTTTGCAATCTGATGGCCCTCTGCTGGACTCACTGCAGTGTGTCAATGCCTCTCTTGCACTGGGGAGCCCAAACTGGACACCGTACTCCAAATGCTGTCTCAAAAAAGCCAAACAGAAGGAAGAATTACTTCCTTTGACCTGCTGGCTATGGTCTTGCTTAGACAGACCATTATGCAGTTAGAGTTCCTCACCGCAAAGGCACACTGCCAACTCATGTTCCAGTTGTTGTCCACCAAGATCCCCACTTCCCCCCCTCCCCCCCAAAGCTGCTTGATGCTTTCCAGGCAGTTGATCCCCAAGCCTGTACTGTTGCATGGGTTTATTCCATCTCAGATTCAGGATTTCACATTTACCAGTTCACCAATTCACTCACCAATTTGACTATAAGGATGCTATAGGAGACTGTGTTAAAGAATTGCTAAACTCAATGTACATATCAGCTGCTCTCCCGGCTGTACACAGCATGCCAGTTCACCACACAGAGCAATCAGGCATAATTCACTGTTGGTAAATCCATGCCAGCAGCTCCTAATCATCTTCATATACACTGCACAGTTGAATACAGTGGGGGAATTATCCCATCATCTCCTCAAGGAAGGAGGTGAAGCTGTTTAGTCTGTAGTTCCCCAGATCGACCTTCTTGCACTTCTTGAAGATGGGTGTGACATTGGCCTTTCTCCAGTTATCAGAAACCATTCCCAATTGCTACAACCTTTTGAAGATTATAGGGGCATAATGATGATACTGTACAGTTCTGGATAGACCCCGTCCGGTCCAATTCACTTGTGTATATCCATTTGCTTACGTACTCCCTGACTCTGCCTTTCTCTACTATAGGTAATGCTGGAGGGGTACTACTTCACTCCCATGTACTCTGCTAGTAGCATCAAGGACCTGAGAGGCCTGAGGACAAACCTCACCAGTAAAAATAAAATTTAAAAAGGTATCAGTCAAGACTTTTTCCATGTCCAGGTTCCGCATCACTAGGCCCTGGACCCACTCAGTAGCAGGCCCACATATTAATCTTATTTGCTATTATCAGTGTCTGAAGCCATCAGATAGGGTGTAGGGATTCAGATGGAATCCTGAAAAGCTGATAGCTGTCAAGATTTGCCAGTTAAAGGGAATTAGGCTCTTGAGGGTCAGATTCTCACTAAACTCCAAAGTCAGTCTTTCCTACTGTTCTTTGTCAGGTATTCTGAGCTCTGAATTTCCCCTCCTTTTTTTTTTTTTTTTTTTTTTTTTGATATACATTGATATACATAACTATCACACAGACATTACTGAGTGAAGTTCAATGCTTATTTTTTTTCAACCCTGTTGTTTTAACAAGACCTTTTAAAAACTTCTTTTTGAAGCCTTTATATACACAGCAGAAGTGACATAAGTGCAGAGGTCCGCATTTTATTTTGTGGAGGGATGCAYAGTTATTTTTGTGAGGCATAGGTCATTGCACTTCAGTTTGTTTTCCAACTACTTGTGGACTGAGCCACACTACTATGGAGTTGTTTTCACACAGATGCAGAACAAAGTTTACACTTATTTTAAATTGCATGCAAGTACCTCAAAAAGATTCAATTGCCCTTTTACAGAGTACAAGAGATGCTGCTGTAGTTGCTAGGCTGAATTGTAACAGATCTGGGCCAGGAAATAATGGGAAATGTGAATAGCAAACAGAAGACATTATTCTTTTTATATTTAATGGAGAGGATTCCCAACATGACTAAATATACTCAAGTACTATATTCAATGTATTTATGTAAATAAAATATTAATCTGCTATCATATTTCCATTGTCAATCAAAATATGAAGCAATGTTGAAGGGAAGCATGGATAATCACTGATAAGAAATTATAAAATAGGGAGCTAATTATCCCTTTCCAGATTTGAGTTTATAGTTTGACATACTGCCATAATACTGATAACAATTCAGAGGAACTATATTCCATTTCATGGGGTCTCCAGTATTATCATCTTTTAGGGTAAGATTTATCCTGAACAGAGATTTATGTTTTTTTGAAAAAAAGAGGTGAAAGCTTTGTATGTGCTGCTGGGTTCAAGGAGATGTTATTTTTGCAAGTTTTTTTTTGTTTGTTTGTTTGTTTTTTGTTTTCCCCCCCCCCCATAATGAAAAAGGTATTTCAAAAAATAAGATTTCAAAGGTGCATCTCCAGGTTCTTGGAAGAACATTCCATAGCCAACTTCCTCGCACCAAGAGTGATTTACTCTAAGTTCTATAAGCCTAGTTTTAGGCTCTGTATTCTGTATTGCTGCAACGAAAGACAGATTAACAATGTAAACTAAGTCCTAGCATAACTTACCTACATGGTACAGCATGAATAGAAGGGTTTTATCATTCTTTTCCTTTAGCAATAAATAATAAAAAAAAAAAATGGCAGCTGGCAAACGTCCTCCTTTCAGAAGTCTCCTCCCTGAAAGTCTCACAGGGATCAAACTATCCCTTCCCTTTAGAAAGAATCAGCAGTGAGCACAGATGCATTTCCTCTGGCTAATGGACTGAATTCTTAAGGACTAGAAGAACTTAGATTTTAAGGAGTTTGACAGATGAGTTCCTGTGAAGGGCACATTGGCTATTTGCTTTAATAACAGGGGCAGTTAATCTTTGGCTTTAGGAGGAGATGCATTTTCTAATAGATTTTGGTTATTATATTTTATTGTTTCTTGAGTTTGATATAGTATGTTTCAGCTGAACTAGCTTCATAGCAATATAAGTTGAAAGCTCTGCTCTACAGAAAGTGCCTAGACCTGGAGTTGCGTGACATTTCATTTAGATGGTTCTCTGTACAAAATAGCATGCTAATCATAGTGTTCATTGTGAAGAAGGGTCATTTTGCTTCCTTCATTGCAGAGACGGTTTTGTATAAGTTGATTGCAATACCACTAAATGAATTCTTAATGCCCTTGCATTTCTGTAGGAATATTCATAGAAGCAATGATTCATAAACACAGCACTTGTTTTCATGGAATCACTTTTAGGAATAGAAGTGTATTTTACATTGTTAAAGAGAATTCAAGGACTGTGTTCTACTAATTAAGCCTGAGTGAGAACTTGACTGTCACTTGTATTGATACCCTGTATGAACTTAGACAAATCACTTAAAATCTTTGTCCTTCAGAGTATTCACTTTGAGGACGTGTATAATAATAATTCATGGCTGCTCTACAAAGGTTTTGTAAACTTTAATTCATGTTTGCAAAGCACTGATGTCATTGCAACCGAAATCACAGTAATCATCATAACAGTGAAAAGTATTTTTAGCTAAAATACATACACTTTTGCAGGACATGCCTTCATAAAAAGTGAGCTTGATGAAATGAATACTAACCATTGACACTCGATAAATCAGACAGTGTATATGAATATTTAGTGACAAAAATGTACTACCCAAGAGAAATCTTTGAAGCTGTCTATCTATCACTGTGCACAGAATATCCAGCCAAGTTTTAAATCAACAAATAATCAACATGATAGAATATGTACCTTAGTAAAATGGCATCCCTCTTTCTGGGGAAGGAAAGGAACAGAACTGATCAAGCCAAGCATTTTTCAGTGCATTCATTTTAATATACTCATATATACTTCACAATCATATTAAGTAAAGCTAAAATTAAAAGTATAGCTACACTGGAGCAAATTATGTAAGAAAAAAAAGGGCTTCTAAGTCATTAGGATGAAATCAGTCAGTTTAATGAAAGGAGGCCAGATAATGCAATACTATTCTTTTTATTACTTTAACCTTGTTAGCTTTTCTGAGGATAAAATAAGCTGAACTTTCTGAAACTAGCTACTTAATTTCAGAAGATCCTAAGATTTTCTTTTGGCAGTCATTGTAATTCAGGCTGCCAGCAGTAAAATCTAAATAAGCTCAGGAATTTTATAAGCATTATCAAACATCAGGCTTTCTATATTTTAATTGAGCTCAAATCCTTTATAAAACTTAGAGCCAACAGTGTGTCCAACAGAGTAAAATATATCCCAATATTTAATTAAGCCTGAATTTAATTAGGCAAATCCACTACATATATATATAAAAAAAAATCAATAATATGACCACAGTGGCCTCAAAAGTATTTGATTCATTAAAGTTAAAAAAAAAAAAAAACTTAACACAAGCCTAAATAATATTCAAGGCTCTTCTACTCAAAGCCCAAAAAGCCCAAAAGATCCTGTAAAGATCCAAATAAAAAAAATTATACTTTCAAAGATTTTTCAGATGATTGAACTTCGAGCAGAGTTAGCAACACATCTTGTAAAGAAGAGAAGTAGCTTCTGCCAAAGGAAAACAATAAGCAATGCTGAGATGATCATCAGGAAGGGGGCTGGTGATACACATACTGATGATGTGTGGTAAAAGTGAAAGGAAGAATAGTTGACAGCCAGCAGCATTGGCAAACGAAGAAGAGCTGCTTGTCTAACTCCTTCCTTGTGTAATTGAGTTCGGGCTTGTAACATCATCTATCCACTTCTGACAACCTATCAAAATTGAGATGGCAAGGTCTTATAATAAATTCCCTCGGATATCACTCTTCATGAACTTAGCTCCTGGCCACAGCAGCTCTCAGTTTGAGGGATTTACCACTATTATTTTTCCATTTTCCTAAACAGCTGGGTTAATCTTGACTGTTTCTAAAAATAAAACAAGAAAAGGACAGAACATAGTGATGTCTTAAGAAATGAGCTTTTTTCAAATCAAGAAGAGATATGGAATAGCTGCAGGAAAGCCATTGTCTGTGATCCTCAACTTTGGCTTCCAGCGTGAAAAGAACACAAAACCCTTGGGAGCCCTATCAGAAGATGACTATGATTTACGTTACAACATGCCTCCCAAATGAAAGAAGTCCTGGCTGGAGAACTGTGTTTAGAATTACTATCCAGAAATCAAGTAATTACAGTGTCTACTACAAAGGCAGTCTCCAGAAACTCTTTGCAGTGAGTACCTCAAACTTCTCAGCSTCTAGTCCAAAGCATGAAAATAGAGTTTTTTCTGCTTTGTCCTGCTTGTTATTCACTGATAAAGGAAGTGCATCCATTTTCATCTTGATTTTGATGCTTTTGCTCATTCAGTACTATCCCATAGGAATATAATACTATAGGAAACTTCAATGAAGAAAAGAAGAAACATTTTACAGTAAATTATTTTTTTCCTTAAACTAGATCAATTAGCATTATGCAAAAGTGCTCCTTTTAGTCTATGGAGTTCTTAGATAACAGAGCTTTTTTTACCCATTGCACCATGATCCTAGAAGCTGAAATACATTCCTCAGTACTTTGCCTCATGCTTTCCTAGTTCTTTACATTCTCTACTCACCATTCCAAATTTATTCTTTGCTTGAAGGTCATAAACCAGCTTGTTTACTAAAGCACAGCCTATTATGTTCAAGATCCTGGAAAAACATGTTGGGGCACAGGGCACATGTTACAGTCCTGATTTTCAAGGATCAGAGTCCTCAAGAATACCTATTGCTAGCCAGTTGCCTTGAAATTATACATAATTGAAGAGAGTTAAGATAATAAACATAAATTTGTTTGTTTACAGCTTCTAAAACAAAAAGTTATGAAACACGAGATTGAGGTGAGAACACTTACTTATACAATGACTACATTTAAATATATACCTCCTTCTTCCTCCATATAGTCATTCAATCTGCAATAGATGCTTATTTGAATACTGTGATGAGAAACTTCTGTCACCCCGCATGACTTTCAGTTTGTTTTCATAGATAGCTTTTATGGATATATTCTTTCTAGAATCCTCCCATTCTCTCCCTTGTACTCACTCACTGTTTATTAACCAGATCAACAGGAGAGCAAGTACTTTTCTCATCCAAACCACTGCTTACTACATTCTATGAAATACATATCCATGCTGCTCTGATCAGGTGCCATCTCATATATTTGCTTAGTAACAAATCTTTAACTCACAGAGAAGTGAAAGCTACTTTTCGTGTCTGCTGATTCACCACATAAATTGCAGCCTGACATGTACCTATGAACTGAAGCTTTTATTCTATGTTCACCTGTATATTGGAAGTGTATTTAACAAAAACACAGTGGAGTTGGAGAAGATACAAAGTCAATTAAAATGATGAAAGGGATACATACAGCAGTTGCCTTACAAGGATTGACTGAAAAGGTTTGTACTCTTCAATCTACAAAYGAGAAGGTGGGACATGACCGAGGTCAACAAATCATGAGTGTAATGGACAAAGAGAGTGCAGAACTGTTACCAAATCAATCTCTACCAGAAATAAAGAGCACTCTTAAGTAGTAGATAGTTGGTTTAAAAGAAGTAACAGGAAGTTTTTCTTAAGGCAGTCAGTAGCTTTGGAACAGGAGTTAGTTGTTACCGGAGAGCGAAAACAGTTAGTACTATCAAGTTAAAAATGTAAGACAAATTAATGCAAAACAGGCTCACTAAACAAGTAATAAAAAGAACAAGCAGGAGAGTACTCTCTAACATCCCTGGTCCAACAACTGTGGGTGCTGAGGTGTCACAGGGAAACAACTGCTAAGTTCAAGTGGTTTAAACCATATGAGGATCAAAACAGTATTAACGATGTAATTCATAGAATCATAGAATCAGTAAGGTTGGAAGGGACCTCTGGAGATCATCTAGTCCAACCTCTCCACTCAGCAGGGTCACCTAGAGCATGTTAGACAGGGTTGCATCCAGGTTGGCCTTGAATATCTCCAGAGAAGGAGTCTCCACAACCTCTCTGGGCAAAGCCATATAAGCCAAATCCAATCTGGAAGACATGTAGAAATGTTAACATAGCTTTGAACCAGAGCCTGTTATAATGTAGTTCCATAAGCTTTTTAATCTGGCATGATGGGACTCCTACTGAGAGCGATGAGGATTGGCCTACTCTTCCCCTCAAAGCAAGTCTCTGCTGACTACTTAGTGCATTTTAGTGCATTTTAGTCATGCATTGGCTTAATTAAAGAGAATCAGAGGACATCAAGATAAATATCAGCAATTTCAACAATACATACAAAATGCTAATAAAACACTGACAAATTTCTAAACATACAAAGTTTCATGCATGCCCCTACACAGGTTCTGTGAGTTACCATCCAGAGCTCCCGCTCAATACCCCCTTGCACCACAAGGTGAGGGCCCTGCTCATCATTGCTGCACTGTCACCACTGCGTGGAGGTGGACTACTCTACGCCCTGCGAAGATGCTGTGCCTCCAGGCCCAGGAAGGGACTGTGATGCTCCTAGAGGGCTGCCAGCAGCATCCAGCCAGGTGTCCACTGCTGCTCTGTCCTGTTAAGCTCTTCTCTCCACATCTACACTCAACTCAAAACTTTCATGATTCTTTCACTTTTACTTTCAAGCTGACTCCTCTTTCAAAATTCCCTCAAGGGCTGGTTACCAGGTTACTGGTAATCCATCTGATGGTTGTCTTTCTTCTTATTTTTAGCATTAGCAGTTTTAGGGGAAACTGTCCTGTCAGCCAGCTTTGGATGTCCCACTTGCACACACGGATTACATTCACATTCCTACATTGCCAGCTGTCATTACATACACTGTTTTGCCAACGAGTATCTCTGAATTTCCTCACTCCATAGTAGTATGGGGCAGTGGAAAAACAGAAAGCAGCTTGGTTTGCACACTCTCCATAAATTACATCTCTCTTTTCCACTGCCAGAGATATGATCTTGGACTATTAGCTTGACTCACTTGGGCATTTCTTAGGAAAGTATATGTAATAAAAATATATACATGGGATTGAGTATGCAGCTCTAGCATCTCTGATTAAATAAGACTTAACATTAAGATATTTGAAGCAATATATGACTTCTCATTTTAGCATATCCCAAAAACATTTTGATTTGCCAAAGTATTCTCATAAGAGTTAATCTCATACACCAGTGTGGAGTGTCTAGAAAGAGATATTGATAAAATACAGTGACTTGTTACAGCATGGTAGAATCCTGCTTCATGCTAAGGAAGTGACAGTATTTTTTAAATTTTCCTATGTTAACAGCAGAAGTAAGAACATACCAGTGAAAACTCATCCCTAATAAGACTATGAAAATACAGTTCAGGAAGATTGAGTTAGGTGAATTAGGAAAATTCACCACCTATGAAGTCTTATGCTATGAAAACTTCTGCCACAAGACTAGCAAAGCAGTCTTCCTCCTTTTATATTCCTTACTTCAGACATTAGGACTAGCTAGAAGTTTCTATTTCTCTTTATCAGAAGAGACAACTGATTAAAGAAAATCCACAGCTGATGGTCTATCTCAATTATTTAATTTTTCTATATKCTATATAATTTCTATATATTCTATATAGAACTTTGAAGTTCTATAACTTCAAAGATACTAAACTTATCTTTTCCTGAAACTGCCTTCTCCCTAAACCCATAGGGTTGTGACACCCTATGTCACAGACTTCATTTGGAATTTACATCACTAGCTGCTTTTGTATTATGCAATGTCTGAAAATGCAGCAAGACAAAAGTTTTGTTCATCTGCTCATGAACCTTAAAACCAGATAAGTGAATTCTCAGATTCCTGTAAAACAAAAATACACCAAATAAAGCCATAAATCATGGAACAAGATTGGGAACTGCAAGTTTCAATGCAAGAGGAGATATGAGTAGAGAAATTTTGACCAATTAAGGAGCAATTGCATTGTGGTGGGATGAAAACTAGAACTCACAGCAAGCAGTAAGTTTCTGATCCTAAATCCATTAAAATCAATGGCAGTGTCCCCAATGACATCAATTAGTACATGGCAGGGCTTTGCAATGAAACAACTTTCTACGCATAAAAGAGAATGTAAAATCCCAAAGTCCTATATAAGGCTTCTAAACAGATTTTGTTTTTATGATTGATAGGGCAAGTAAGAAAACTACCATTTCATAACACTAGCAATATGGAAGGAATATAAATTCTCATTTGTGTTTTCACATTTTTAATGACTGAAACGCCCTTCCTAATTATAATGAAAATTTACATTTATACTAAGAGACCATTAATTCAGAGAAAAGACATGTAAAATAGTAATTTGCTGTCCAGGTAGCTCTTCCTAAGCTTTCCCAACTCCGTCACAGATTATAACCTCTTTATAAAGATTTGTTAGTCCTGCAAATCTTTGTGTTTCAGTCACTTGAAAATAATAAAATGTTGTAAATCTGTCTTTGTCTCTTGATAATTAATATTTCTTTGGCCAACGTACCTTCCTTCCTCCCCTTCCTACTCCTTACACATTTTGGCAGTAGCTATATAAGCAATAAAGTTATTTCACAAAAGAATATGAGACTGTCCGTAACACGATGGTTAGGAAACAGCACATACGTTTAGTCTGTTCTATTTCAAAAAGCGTCACTTACTTACTCTCCAAAATTAAAGCACCTCCCAAGCCTAAGCGGTTACTGGGTTTCCAAGATTCCACTAGGCTGGAGCTTCTCAAAACTTTAAAGCTCAGAAATATCGAGTTGCTTAAGATAGCCAAATAAGTTTTTTTTTTTCTTTTCTTTTCTTTTTTTTTTTTTTCTTTTTGGCATAGCCTGGCCTACACATTTTAGATATTAATTGCAATATTACTTAATACAGAAGATCTCAATTCTAAAAATGCTTCAGAATTGATATGGTTATGAATAACTGATCATCTTGAAGTTAAGAAGACTCTGTATTCCAAATATTAGGTTGCCACATAAATGAACATACTATTTTTTCTTTATAATTTTTAAAATATAAACTCTTGAAATAATCCAGATTTTCTAAAGAAACAAACAAAATCTTCATACCACCATGCAACCCAGATTCTAAATTCCCATCTTGTATATACAACTGGAAAGATAATTATGGGCAGGTAGCATCAGCACAATATATTGCTAGAAGAACAATCAAAGCTGAACAAAATGCTACATATCAGACTCTTATATAAGGATATGAATATGTGTAATGAATATCCTTTATGTGCCAGTCTTTAATAGAAAGTTAAAGTTTCAAAGTGAAATAATCAAATGCAAGGAAATTCCAAAAAGAAGATGATCTTCACAAACTTCTTTTGCCCCTCTAACAATTATATCACAACACAATCATTTAACTGTATGACCATGTACTGTCTTCCACAGAACCTTTGCTCTATTCAACTTATATACCACTGGTTATACTTTCTTAATGAATTTCTATTTCCACATGTACATACACTGCTGTATCTGCATGTCTGATTACGCCAAGCAACTGAAACTGCACTCTTAAGACAGCATCATTAAATTCCTCAGAGCAACCATCACATTTCTGTCTGTTCCCTTGTGCTCATAAAAACCTTAGCCTTATGCATAAGGCCTTCCATTGGCCCCATGTCATCCTTATAGTTTATTTAACTTTGTGTAAAGAGTACATCCATAGCTACATTGAAATGAATGTGCATTTTACTGTCTTCTCATGATCCTCCCTTTCAGTTCACTTTGCCTGACACTTCCCTAAACACTCCAGTCTAAAACTACTAGGACAGCTGGCCTCTTTTAGAATTATCTAGAAATTAATTTTTAGAAGTGTCTTCTATGGATGTCTACTATTTCACTCCCTCCAAAAAATCAAATCTGTCCTGTGTTCATGAAGAATCTGTTTTGTTCCTGTATAAATCTTTGTTTTATAGGTAATGGAAATTCAAATATTTAAGGCTTTTATCTCGTGGATTTGCTAGACTACAAAAGGGAATCTAATGCCTCTGAAACAAGAAGGAAATTAGCTTCTTTACAGCACAGATAGTAACTGCTTCAAGTTTAGGATAGGCCCCAGAAAACAGGCTTTGAAAATCTGGCAGTGGAAAAAAAAAAAAAAAAAAAAAAAAAAAAAGAAGAAGAAGAAAGAAAATCTGACCTTCTTGTTTTTAATTTTTATATAGCACAACATAGATCTTTTTAATATTTACATATCTACTGACAGCTTTATTTTTTATCTCAGAAATAGCCTCAGTGTTGTTTGACTGTGAGGAGCTGGCTTTATTTTATGAATATTGATGTTTTTAAATATAAGTGGCACATTTACATGTGCATTTTTGATGTTATGATATTTAGGTGAAAAAAAAAAACCCACAAACCAGCTTCAGGATTTTGAATTATACTTATAAACAATTAATTTCGCCATATTTTCTGAGTATGAAGTTTCATTTTGAAACACAAATTGCTATGAACAGAAATAGTTTAACCTATTTGTTAAATCATAGTTTTGTTAAAACCAGATTGAATGTCAAATAAGCCTTTACAGGTTACTCCCCTAGAAGCAGGGAGAACTGATGTCAGACTGGACTAGGTAACAGTGTGTCATGCAGAGCAGCAAGCTTTTCTCTTGTCAGTCAAGCTGAAGGTCATACTCTTTAAAGCGAACACCACAGAGTACTATAAGTTGTTCTTAAAAAAAGTACAGCATTTAGAGAGGTGAAAACCAGGAAAGACAACTATGGAGAAAGAATATAAAGGAGGCAGAAGGTACACAGGCCCAACCAAAAGCCCCTAAAAAGCTGAGATTCATTAGATTTTATGCAAAAGATCTAAGCAAAGCCTTAACTTGACACCTGTGTGGAAGGAACTCAATTCAGTAGGAAGCAGGCTTGTAAAATGTAACTATTTGCTTGAATATTATCAAACTAGAAGCTGGAGATGTCTTAAATAGTTTCTAACCACATCTGGAGGAAACGGCAAGCTGTGAAACCATCATTAAGATGTTTGAAGAATACAGAATATGAAATGTCAAACTCCTGAAGGACACACAGTTTTATATGAGACTACAGTCAGCAAAGACTTCACCAAAAAAAAAAAAAAAAAAAAAAAAAAAAAAAAAAAAAAAGTGACTAATCTCAATCTAATGAGTCAGATAATGTAATATAGAACAATAAAGTATGATCGTATAGCTATTGATTCAACAATCCAAATGCACAGAAAGAATGCTAGAAGGCACAGAGTTAGTCTTGGGAAAGGCTATCAGACCACACAAGGCTGTATAAGYCAGGTCACCAGGTCAGAAAGTAAATGCTTGGAAGACTTTTTATTGAACTTAGACTGATCCAGAAAACAAAGACACGAATAAGTAACTCAGGAAATACTCTGCAAAGCAAAGTGCAAAAAGGTGCACATTTGGAAAACATTGCAACACTTGCAAAAAAAAAAAAACCCTATCAACTTTGCAAGACCTGGTAATCATGAGTACATATAATACATTCATTCTAATGTATTGTAAGGGAAAAGAAAGAACAAAAAATCAAGAGCAGTCTGTCAGTAAAAGTTATAACAAAGGAACGGGCCCTTTGTTCGGGGCAAGTGTCCTATAAAACTCTTGGACAATGCTGCCCAGGTAAGTATTGCCTCTGGAGATTCTGCAGAATATGAATAAGAAACCACAATACATATAGGAAAGATCAATTAAATTATGAATTTAAAATATGGAACTAATTCCTGCTAAAAAACAGTATGATCTTGAAAGTTAAGGATAAAATGGAATTAGTTAGGTTCATTATAATTGCTGAGATAAAAGAGTTAATACTGAATTTATAAACATGCCAAGCCTTATGTTTACCTCAGAGGATATTTTGTTTCACAAGGGAACAGAAAACATAAAAGGAGAGCCTGTGATCATTGATTAATATAGAGATAGAGAAAACCACAAAAAATACATGAAACTCGTGAAAAATTTAGTCTGCAACAAATGAAAGAACTGTACTGATAGTTCAAGAAATACTCCTCAGGGGCTGGTATCAGTAGGGTTTCCAGGGGGCAGGGCTGGACCTGGCCCCCAGGACCTATCCCCCTACCCCAAGACAGCAGAGCTCTGGGGGCAGCTGGGGCAAATTCAGGTCCCAGAGGAAGGCCCTTGGGCAACACCATAGGGCTGGGCTGAGAGGGCACCTGTGGGCCAGAGTCAAGACCTGAGGAGAGGATAGCCCTGGGAGGTGGGGGGAAGGGGGGTTAATAGTACATTTTTCAATGTATGCAAGGGGGAGACTTATGTAAATATTTGACTTTAAACAGTTTATATAGTTGTAAGACTGGAAAACATTTCTAGCTGAGTTGGCTAAGAGACACTAACACAAAGTCCAGGACATCAGCATCCTACACAGTTGTGATAAATCTTTCCTATTCTCTTGACAATTAACACTTTCTTTASAGATCTCAACTGTTATATAATACACTTACAGAAGAATTCCATAACAAAGCCAACTCACTTTTTTTTTTCCTTCTTCACTGATGGAAACTGAAGATGGAATTCATTTGCCTGCACATAGGTGTCTCATGACATTTTAGCCATCTAATGGTACCTGAAATCCCCATACGATCTGGTAGATGTTACACAGGATCTACAGAAGACTTGTGGTTTTCAGGAGCAGCAGCTGAAAATACAGAGGGATAAGTCAGCTTGGCTGAAATGGCATCACTCATTTATGTCTAGGAAAATGGATACTACCCCATCCTAACTAACTAAAAAACAAACAAATAAATCCTACTGATTCCTGTATGTATAATCATCTTCTCAATGTTATTTACGTTCTGTTTCCATTTCAGCTATCCTAAGAGTAGGTTCAAAATACGTTTTCAGTAGGAAAGAAAGAAAAAAAAGATAGCAGCGATCATTTAAAACCACATGATCATTCTGCAACAGCTCAAATGAGAGACTACAGTAACTGGAAGACAGTAAGTAGGATCACAGCAAGTTTGCTCAGTAACGATTTAACTTCAGTCATGCCTCAGGAGAAGAATCTGAGAGTGTATTTACCCTGAATTTTAAGTCAAACAGAAATAAATTAATTTTTAATATAAAATTAGTATTGCTTTTTCTAATGAGGCACTCTTAGAAATCCATCGTATTAAATATTATCACACTGACTTTTTCTAAAATACTCCTGAGAATGTGTACAGAGTATCCTTTATTCATGTAGGAATTAAGTAAAAAATAAGTAACAAGAACTGAGCATAATAATGTGTGCAGGAAAAAAGTCAGCAGGAAAATTGTTTCTGCTTACAATTTTGACACTTTTTCCTCCTCCTATAGAAAATTCTAGTTCCAAATGAATAATTATGTATGGAATAATTATGTTTCAGACTGTTCTTCCCTTTATACAGGAGTCTCGCCTCTTCTCTATGTCAAAAAAATCTCTGCATTAGTGTGAATGCAAGTAGCCCATTCACTCCAAAGGTCTTCTGGAGAGTGCTTGGGGAAAGACCCAGGCAGTTCTCCAAGCACCTGCTTCTTTGCATAGCACAGAGCTTGCTCTTTGGAGGCCCCTTACTGCTACTTAATCCACTTTTTTGTTAGATCAGAAGGCTCTTATGTGATTAGTACCATTTATGAAATAGAAGTATTACTGATAGCACTCAATTACACTCCCACTTACACTCACTATATAATAAATCAAAACTGACAGGGATCTAAAAATCTCCATCTTAAAATGAGGTAAAAATGATTAAGGCATCTAACAAAACTTTAAATTAAATTTAGGATACTACTTTCGCACATGCACACACACACACACCACTAAACCGATATGGGTCACTAAACAACTGTGTTTTTTCCTGTTTTGATTACAGACAGACCCCTGAGGAAACCTTGCATGTAGATTTCGAACTGAAGAAAGGATCTCATACACGAGGGAAAGTCACGGTCAGTGGCAAAACTCCTCAGCCCCTTCTGCTTCACCTGACTCCCTGACGCTGGGGACTTCTTCTGTTACACGAAAAAACCTCTTTATGGGTGGAAGGGGGACACAACTTACATCTCTCTGGGTCTTAACGCTGGGAGCTTCAGTCCTCCCAAAGACCTGCGGTGACAAGGAGTCCTCCACGTCCCAATGTCTCCCCTGAGAGGCCTGTGATGGCGGCTGGGGGAGGGGGGAGGAGCCTCTTCTCGCCCTGCCCCAGCCAGTCCTGGCTGGTTTGTTCCAGTTTGGTCCGGTCTGATCCGGTCCCGCAGCTCTCAGAGCCTCCCTGCCCCGGCCTGGCTCCCCATGACCTTTTCCTGCATTTCCTCAATACAACCGGCTCCCTGGCTTCTTTACCACTGGTCCCTACCTGAGGTTTGATGCTTTTCACCCCTTAGCTACTATTTAAAGTTGCGCGTGGCCCCCCCTCAGCCCCAGTAAATAATGAATTGATAATATAAAGGGCTATTCTGTGTTGTGTGGTGATGGCTGAGCTCCAGGTGCAGCAGGCTCGCTAATATCCCCACTTGCTACCGCTGCTAAATCCAGCGGAGGTTGGGACAAGCCCAGGCACATTGAGACCCAGCACCGGTGACAGAGCTGGTGGTGGTGAAACAGCCCTGGGCTGCACTTTCCTCGCCAAACACCTTCCCAAACCTCTTCCTTCCRTGAGATACTAAACTGTTGATATGTCCAGATAATGTTGTTAATTGCAGTTGTCCAGCTAGACAGCCAAACTCTATGGATTTTTTCTTTTCCATTTATAGCCCCTCATGTTTCTCCTCTTCTGTACACAGTATTTTAATTTTAATGCAGTACTTTCACTGTTTGGCAAGTGCTCTGAGGAAAAAAAAAAGTTTAAATAGTATGTTAAAAATGAAATAACGTTGGTCTCACTACAGCAGATTTTTAAGACAAGTAGTAAATAGGAATGATCAGTAAAGATGATCTTATGATTTCTAGTTCACTTGAATAAATATGGTTAACATAATTATAACTTTAAGCATGCTTTTATAGCATCACTGTGTTAGCATATTTGTTATTACGCTGACTAATTTTTAATTTCAATTGTGGTAGTTCTCCTCTCCCCCTTCTCAAGTAGGGTCATCTAGAGCATGACAGACAGGATCGCGTCCAGGCTGGGTATGAGTATCTCCAGAGAAGGAGACTCCACAGCCTCTCCGGGCAACCTGGTTCAGTGCTCTGTCACTCTCACAGGAAAGAAGCTCTTCCTCATATTCAGGGGAACTTCCTGTGTTTCAGCTTGTGCCCGTTGCCTCTTGTCCTTTCKCTGGGCACCACTGAAAAGAGTCCRGCCCATCCTCTTGACACCCTCCCTTAAGGTGTTTGTAGACATTGATRAGATCCCCCCTCAGKCTKCTCTTCCCCAGGCTGAAGAGGCCCAGCTCTCGCGGCCGTTCCTCAGAGGGCAGATGCTCCAGGCCTGTGATCATCTTTGTAGCCCTACACTGGACTCTCTCCAGTAGCACCATGTCTCTCTTGTCCTGGGAAGCCCAGAACTGGGCACAGTACTCCAGATGAGGCCTCCCCAGGGCTGAGTAGAGGGGCAGGATCACCTCCCTTGACCTGCTGGCAAAACTCTTCCTAATGCACCCCAGGATACCATTGACCTTCTAGGCTACAAGGGCACATTGCTGGCTCATGGTCAACTTATTGTCCAGCAGGACTCCCTGGTCCTTCTCTGCCAGGCTGCCTTCCAGCAGGTCAGCCCCTAGTCTGTATTGGTGCATGGGGTTGTTTCTCCCAAGGTGCAGGACCCTGCACTTGCCTTTGCTGAACTTCAYGAGGTTCCTCTCTGCCCAGCTCTCCAGCCTGTCCAGGTCTCTCTGAATGTAGCCCTCAGGTGTATCAGCCACTCCTCCCTGTTTGGGATCATTGAGAATCTTGTTAGAGTCCAATAGTCTCTGCCCAGTTTCTCTAGATATTCCACACATACAGAGGGTGCAATATTTAATGTAAAAGTTTAATTTGAAGATAGTTGATGTTACACGGGATTTTTGATTTAGCAGAGTGATACAGTAATATACTGAAATCACAATACAGGTGCAATTGTTATTACCGGTCTCTGATGAACTTCATGAGGTTCCTCTCTGCCCAATTCTCCAGCCTGTYCAGGTCTCTCTGAATGGCAGCACAGCCCTCAGGTGTATCAGCCACTCCTCCCTGCTTGGTATCATCAGCAAACTTGCTGAGGAGACACTCTGTCCCTTCATCCAGGTTGCTGATGAAAAAGTTGAACAAGACTGGACCCAGTACTGAGCCCTGGGAGACACCACAGGACACCAGTGGAGGATCCATTGTATAAAGCCAGTATGGACTTGCAGAATGAAATATCCCATGTCCTAAAGTATTTAAAACATAAGACTTGCTAAGGGTAGTTCCTTTTTATGCAGCAGTTACATATGTTCTGCAATAGATGGCAAATAAACTAAAAACATATCAGAAGTTACGTATTTTTAAAATCATTAGAAATTCATAGAGTTCTAGGCTAAAAACAAACCTTTTAAAAAGATCATGCATTTGCACGTATGTATGTCTATGAAAATGCACACCTACCTAGCTGCCTTTCTATGAATACTTCCTGGAGTCCCGCTTTTTCTTCCTTCCCCCCCCTCCCCCGTCAATGGCACAATCAGAGTTTTTCAAAATTATCTTAATACACCTGTTTGTTGCTCTGTCACACATGAATAATGCAGTTTTTCCAAACTCTAAATTAAATTATAGTCTACTACAATGTGTTAGTGCCAAGTGGGTATAGCAAATTAGATAATCCATCCCCTTGAGTCTGAGTCACTTTGGTCACTTTGAAAATGTGACTTGAAAACACAGGAAAAGTTGTGCAGTTTCATCTCCCTTCCAAAAATATTTGTAAACAGTAAAATGAAAAACTCCACACAATGTACAAATAATAGTATGGAAGTTTTGAGGGCCTTAAAACTGAATCTCTTTCTGAAAGTATTTTTCACCCTTTTTTGGCTGTCTTTGCCCCCACATTCAGTAGTTTTATGCTCCTGGGATCTATAAATGAGACATTCTCACTTATGTATGGAGAGAAAGAGATTTTTATGAATATAAAACAAGCATAATTTATGCAGAAACTCTATTAAAAACTCTGTTTGGCACTTTTACTTGCATTAGTAATATGAGAGCTCCATTAAAATGAATCTTACAAAAATGTGTTGGACCCCAATTCTCTCAACTCATTCCCCTAGTTAATCTTAGTTTTCATTGCCCAAGGGCTGTTAATATATTAGTATGAACAGTATCCTCTTTATTACCTTGCATTCAGCTTCTTATATTCACTTGTATGCATGTATTTACATTTATTTATAAACATACATACCTGCAAATACATTGGATAAAATCCTGGGCCCTCAGAAGCCAATTGTAAAACTCTTGCTGACTTCTGTAAGAATCACAGACTCAGAGAATGGTTGAGGGTGGAAGGGACCTCTGGAGATCACGTAGTCCAACCCCCAGCTCAAGCAGGGTCACCTAGAGCATCTTGCACAGACAGGGTTGCATCCAGGCAAGTTTTGAATATCTCCAGAGAAGGAGACTCCACAACCTCTCTGGGCAATCTGGTCCAGTGCTCTGTCACTCTCACAGGAAAGAAGCTCTTCCTCATATTCAGGGGAACTTCYTGTGTTTCAGCTTGTGCCCGTTGCCTCTTGTCCTTTCGCTGGGCACCACTGAAAAGAGTCAAACCCCATCCTCTTGACACCCTCCCTTAAGGTGTTTGTAGACATTGATGAAATCCCCTCTCAGGCTTCTCTTCTCCAGGCTAGAGAGGCCTAGCTCTCACAGTCTGTATTGGTGCATGGGGTTATTCCTCCCAAGGTGCAGGACCCTGCACTTGCCTTTGCTGAACTTCATGAGGTTCCTCTCTGCCCAGCTCTCCAGCCTGTCCAGGTCTCTCTGAATGTAGCCCTCAGGTGTATCAGCCACTCCTCCCTGTTTGGGATCATATTAGAGTCCAATAGTCTCTGCCCAGTTTCTCTAGATATTCCACACATACAGAGGGTGCAATATTTAATGTAAAAGTTTAATTTGAAGATAGTTGATGTTACACGGGATTTTTGATTTAGCAGAGTGATACAGTAATATACTGAAATCACAATACAGGTGCAATTGCTATTACCAGTCTCTATAATATGCTCACCATCACGACGCTGGGCATCCCCAGTCGCCAGGAAGGAATACCTGGTGGAAGCCAGCTCCAGCCCATTGCTCTCTTCAAACATTCCTTTGTTAGTTGTTCAGGTTTTATACTCTATGTTGGGCTGAGCCAAATATTCACTTCCCCCATGATGGTCTGGCTAATCTCAGAGAGAGATCCACACCTTTTGTTCAACTCCCTTCTTCACCAAATTTTTGGCTACTTACCTAAAACAAAGGTCACCCTCTGGCCCCCTTTGTGTTAAGATGAAGTCATGCAACAGTTGTGATTACTAGGTTGCATCTTCCTGAGCTTGAAGAACATCTTGCATGTGTTCATCTCCTCTAAACCTTCTTTCATTACAGGGGTTATTGGTCAGTTACAGAATCCTATCCACAAGTTCTATAGAGTGCTTTTAGCCTCAGAACTGTAGATTAACCTCTTATAGGTGGCCATTACGTATTTCAGGTTGTATGCCTCTTCTTGCGTACAACAACGCTCACTAGAATTTTGCCATATTGGTTCGACTTATTTTTATTAACTCATCATTATCCACTCTGCATTTCCTTTATTTCTTACTATGTTATATACATTACAGTATCATGTTATATATTCTGCACTGGCTTTATTCAAAGAAATTTTACTTTTATTTTTGTCCCTTCTTAAATTTTTTTCCTAGAAAGACATGTAAAACAAACTTTCCAATCTTGCTAGTCTACACAAACTGTTGCTAACAACCTTCTAAAATAATGATTTAGAAAACTGTACTAACTGCTTAAATACGAGCTGTTCCCTGTTGAAAATAATTGCACTGTTATTGTGCTTTACTACCATACAGAGACAAGATTAGTTATCTCATCTTATGTTATCTTATTTGAGGACTTAGCGGTAGCTTGATCTTGCCAATTATCCTATTATTTATAAAGTCAGATGCATTACTGAGCTACTGAAATTGCTGTCATTTAAGTCTATAACCAAAAAATGTATAAAACAAGAAGGAATCAAAATAAATAAGAATGTAAAGGTCAGTTCAGGCTAGTATTGAAAACCTTAAAATAGATGAATGATAGATTTAGGAAATACCTCATTTATATAGGGCTAGATACTAGAGATTTCCCATGATGTGTAATTCATAACTTACAAGAAGATGAAACAGATGCTGAACTGAATTATATCCTCTAGTACCTCCCTACTGTGTACTAGAACAAGTTAGGAACAGACTTCATCTTTGTGACAATTCTAGTGCTGATATTAATCTGTATTTTCAGCCTCTCAAACTAAGAAAATTTCTGTGTCTATTTTTATAAGGAAATTATGGCATTATTATTCACAAATTAATTATGTGCTAATTATGATTATAATTATTCATTAAATAATCAACTCACTGTTATTGGTAACTGCATTTATTTGTAGTCAGAGCAGTTACTTTGAAACACATACTTCAGGATGTGGGTACAGTACCAAAAAGATAAAAACTCTTTCCTCTTAATTCCATACTTATTCTACCAGATATTTTTCCTTGGTAAGCATTTTTTTCCAAAATAATCACTATATTACACATTTGCTTACTTATTTTGAAATGTACATACAGAGGCATAAATAAAAAGCAAAAAAGGGAAGTTTTTGGCTAAGTAATGAATTATTCAAGCAGTTAATGATGGAAACAATGATTTCATTGAAGTCACAGCTCTCTGGGGCAACATTTTGAAAAAAAAGAAATGAACTGAAACAGAGTCGTCCTTTAAGTTCGGAATCAGAGCAGGTGCAGGCCTGTTGTTTGAGGGTTGCTACTACCATCTGAATAGACTGTCTCGGCTTTGACTGGCATGAGTAGGCAAAACTATTCCTTTGCACCTCAAAAAGGCTAATGGTAAAATGAGTTAATCTGCATRTTAAAAAGCCTAAGAGTTGAATCTGGTTTTGCTGGTAAAGTCATAGTCAAAGGATTGTCAAATCACACATTGAGAATCATTCTTAAAACATTCGTATGAAAGACTATCCACAGTGAGAGACATGCAAAAAGAGAATCTACACAATGATAGATGTGCAAGAAGACAATCTACACAATCTTCATRCCACTGATCATAGTATTTATATCAAGCCAGATCGAACATGTTGCTGATGTTAGAGAGAGAATTAAGCAACACACATAGATACTATTTCTTCCGTACTAATTCTTTTTAGGTAGGAGATATAGGCCCCCATGAATCTGAGTTCTTTTTGCAAAGTGGTATTGGCTTCATCAAGAAAAGTACCCCAGAACAGCCTACAGCCAGTTGATTAGGGCACTTCTCTGACAGATGAAACGTGTCATTTTGTCTGATGTTGACAATTGCTCTAAACAGAACTTTTATGTTATGTGTGAATGCTCTAACACCTAGTTATTGTCTCAAATAACTGTTACTCAGTTTCTGAGAAGAAGCATTCAGGTGCTGAACTTCAGCAGAGGATGTCAGAGCAAAATCCCTCTCTGATAGAGAGCAGCTGAAAGTTTTGGGGATCAGATCTCTTGAGCAGGAATATTTAAGCTACAACCTCTTATGAGCCCCTTGTTAGATAACTTAGTTTAGTCCTATTTTGAGACAGGGGAGAGTGTTCGCATCACCAAACTTTGGCATCTAACTTAGTCAATATAAATTAGTCATAGTTAATTAAGAGGGCTAACTGCTTCACAAAATGATTGGGATCACCTAAGTTTTCTTTTTTGCTTTACTGCTTGTGTTTCAGAGAAGTCTGTTTCTTATAATTGACAGCATAAGGAAGCTAACTTAGTGACTTAAAGTTAACTATGTGATTACTGCCTTAACATTTCCTATTCAATATAGAAAAAATTATCTTTGCAGGTTACAGTCTGTGTTATACTTCAGGAGTGTAAAAGGTACTGCAATGATGAATATCACAGTCAGCATAGGATGTACTGTCTGGTGCATAGCATAGAGTCTCATCTTGATACTATTTTTGACTCTAGTTTTGTTAGTGTTACGAAAATGAAGTCAGAGTATTCTTCCCAGTGTTTCCTAACCTGAGCCAAATGCACAGCTCTTTCCTTTTCTATTTATTTGTAGTACCTAACTATAYATTCTTTCAGCTTATAGCTTGGAGTTCTCCCAGATGTTTGCTTCAGTACATAAACTTCAGTTTGTACAGACTTCAACTGCTATGGTATCCTGAAAATGTAACCTGTATAAACATTGAATTGGTACTAAAACCAGAACACTGGCTTTCTGTCAAATGCTTAACTGATTTAAAGGTACTTGTAGTGTATTGGCTTATAAAACTGAAATGGCCGTGCCCTACACATTGAACTATTGATTGCAGTACCCTTTACATCTACCAGTAGTGTCATGGTCATTTACAAGTATTGCTAAAATCTCTTTTTGGAGCCTGAAGTTCTTTCCTTCCCAAGATGCAGAAAGGTTGAAATTCTTTGGAGATTTCAGTCATTATTAGTAGCTGCATTAAATCTACTTTGTGTTACTCTAGGGTTTAAAGCAACCCTAAATTTGCTTGAGAATTCTCCAGTGAGGTAGGCCTGACTATTTTTTTGTCACTCTATTGTATGGAAATTACTATCTCCCTTGTGTGTTGGTGGACTCAGCTTGTTCTGAGATTCCCTCAAGGGTAATAAACACCAAGGATAAATGTATCTACAGTAAGTTCCATATTTTTCCAACACTTACTGAAGTCTTTGACTAGCCCATACTGAAATCTTACTAAATAAGATTACTGATGATCCTGACAGCCCTGTCTGCAAAGTTTTTATTCTTCAGGTTAAGGTAGGATAAGGGGAATACTTATTTGGGTGACCTATAAAAATTAGCTACTTGTAAGAGATCTATGTGAGGTTCAACAGCTCCCTCTGAGGTTGTCCAAATGGACTCTTCTAAATAACAAGAAAAAAATCTGCACTGAGGCAATGTTTCTGACATTTTCCTGCAGCTTCCCTATGGGAAGTAGATAATGTTCTGCTGATTAGGACACTTAAAAACAGACTGACTTTAACAAGAAAATAACCTAGCAGTGAAAACTTTGGCAGTTTGACAATATGATTTTATATTAGTGTTTGTATGACAGTTCTGATTCTGGAGTTTTGCTGAATCATTGACAACCATGGCAACATGATGGGAAAGGAGACAGAAGCACCATGTTATTGAAGCTGTGAAGCAGAGAACCTGTTGTTGCTTGAGTTGTTTATAGCTGGTAAGAAAAATATTGTCATAATAAAAATATGTTGAAAACCAGAAACAAAAGTCCTTTGGGCAAATCAGCTACATTGCTCATAACTAAACACACTGACCATCTTAAAAGGAGCAGCAGTGTTAACTTGAATGCTTTAGACAAATTCTAACCTTTATTGTTATTTTCTGTCTCTTTAATAACTGTCTCTGACATATCATTTGGATACCATATTTTCTTATGTCTTAAACTGTGTCTGTCTTCACAATGATTGAGGTCTTCACTTTACATTATATTGGATTATGTTTGTAATGTATTTTAGAATTATTCAAAATGAAAATTGCTACACAATGGTTATTGTTTAACAGAGATTTAATGGCTGTTCTATTATCCAAAAAAAAACCCAGCATGTTTTATTGGAATGGACAGGGTAACATTGTAAAAAAAGATCAAGCCAGTTGCATCTGAAGTATCCATTTTGCCCTTTTTGGATTATTGCTTTTTACCATTTTCACTGACTATATTCTAGTTCTTAGTAGTTCATCCTTAACTTTTTTTTTTCCTTTTTTTTTTTCTTCTTCCCTTGATCTTCCTAAGCAGTTTGGTTCTTTCCAAGACTTATATGTTCCATATGCTTTGTTTTGAATCTGAATGTATTCTGGCCAGCACTGATAACTACTACATGAGGTAAAAAAAAATTCTCAAAAAACTCATACTGAGGTACTGAGTATCTCATACAGTACCTATACATACTGTATGAGTGTACATACAGTCACTCATACACATATACATACGTGTATATGTATATATACACATATACAATGATTATTCTAGACCTGTCTGTGTGACAGACAGAGTTATCAAAGGTTCCACTACTAATAGAAAACTGGAATCTGTTATTGAAATGGAACATTTCAGTCCCTCAGTCCAGCAGAATATGTGGGGCTTATTGCTCTAGGAAAGATTTTTTTTTTCCCTGTTTGATAGACAAGAGAGTGTTTCATTTATCTTTACCTGTCTGTTCTCTGACTTATTTTTGTGTGAGTGTACTTTATGTTCAGTATCAGCTACTGAATCCATCATATAGATTCTTTGAACTGACAAATGCCTCTTTTTCCTGCACTATATCCAGTATAATAAAGTTACCCACAAACCCACTTTAAAATATGTATAACCTATCTCACTACCTACAAATCTATCTATGTCCTTCAAATCTATAGGAAATGAAGGAGACTGTAAACTCATGTCAAAAGATAGCAACATTTCAAACAGACAGTCCCATACACCAGACTAATATTTTATGGAACATTAAAATTAATTAAAATTATCTCGGGACTATAATTTTAAACGTGGAATAGCTAAACTTATTTGAGACCTCTCTTCTGAGAATATGGAGTAGGCATTAAATACCACATCAGCTAAAGATACATTCTTAAAAATAGCAAGAACAAGAACTCTGTTAAAATTTGATTTGATATTTATGCAGTGATTAGACTGAGCTCTAATAATGCTCAGTTGCAGTGCATGTGAACCTAACCACAAGTTCAGGCCCGTCCTGACACAGGTAACAAGATTTTCAGGATTGCTCTGACCTGCATCTCTTGCAGTCTCCCTTATGACTCTTCCCAGCAGAAGATTAATTCTACTGAAATGCATAGTTTTCTGATGTATCTGTTATTCTTATTTAATTATGTAAATTAGAAAAATAGAGTATATAGAGTACGATTTTTATGCTAAAACAGAGGATTGAGGAAATGAATCCAGGACTGTATTAGAGGCTTGCATGGCTCAGCAACTGATTATGAATAGTTTCATCATAGTTGCACATGGGATAGCCTAGAGAGAGAAGCTGTGAAGAATTAGAATGGAAAATGATCCAAGCATGTAAGAGAGCCTAATATATGTTCCAGGATTTTTACACCGTGAAGCTGATATAAGACGGGGATATACAAACATTACAGAGCATGAAATAATGAGATCTAGGAAGCTTAGGGGAAGAAAAGCAGAAAGCAAAAGATAACCACCAGATTGTGAGGTGAATGACAGGGTGACTGTTTAGTTGTGTGAGATGACAGACAAGTGGCAAGGAAGAGGATTTTGGAAGAAAGATGCAAGAGAAAAGAACAGACTAGCAACAGGATTTCCCTGAGGATATATCATAGCCAGGGAAAAACAAGATCCTGAACACAGTGGATAGTAAAAGCTAAGGAACTATAATAGAGACTGGTCAGCACAGAAGATTGTAATACTGGAAGGGTGAAACAGTGTTCTTTAAAAGGAAAAATAGGGAGAAAATCCTTCAGTCAATACCTTGAGAAAAAGTGAATGGGAATAAGATTCCCAGAACATGTAATCAAAGGCAAGATCATCAAAACAGGAGATGAACACAATTGGAAGAATTGAAAGGAGATAAGCTCTCTAGATGAAGTAGATTGTAAAAKATAAAGAAAGATCAAGTGTGTATCTGGAGAACAGACTCAGAGTTTAAAACAAAGAGATGATTAGCAACTCTTGCAGGGACAATGTCATTGATGAATCTGTTTCAGGCCTGAGCGGATAGTATAAAAAAATCAAAGGCAGTGAAAAAAGACATCTCCAAAATATAGCATGTCTTGTAAGAAAGAATATATGAAGCTGAAACATTTACTGACTACGCTGATGAAAAAATCAATAGAGCAGGTGGTCATTTCAAAATGAGAAGTTGTGAATCGCCTGACTTTTAATGCCTGTATTTAGCAAGAAGAGTTCACTTGGGTACACACAAAAATAGAAGCCTTGCTTACCACTGGATTTTCTTCTAAAAAAATCTTGCAGCCACAATGGGGCTATTTTTGATAGACCATTTTAACAACAGGGTATGAAAATGAAAGGCAAAGGTTATTGGAATACATCATGTGAATAAAGCGAGATAGATGTGACCCACCCTGCCAAAGCAAAATACAATGAGCTGCAGTACTAGGCAAGAGTACTGAGTAAAAGTGAACTGAGCTTTAATGCTTAAAAAAATGCTCTAAGGAAAAAAGGGGGAGAAAAACAAAAGATTGTCAAGATCCAAATGCAACTTAAAGTTTAAAGCTTAGGAGAACAAGATCATAGAATCAGAGTGCTTCCTCCGCTTTCGATCAGTTAAGAGAAAGGAAAAGAAAATGAGGTGGTAGGAATATCAGTCTACAGGGTGAGCTATACTAGTTTTCAGTATGGTTTTAAGCATATAATAGATTAAAAAAATCAGATCATGATGATATATTTGATAGGGTCACATAACAAGTATGAGTGCCCGTATTTGATATCTACGAAGTAATATCTCTGAAATTTTATTTCTTATGCATAACATACCTGTAGAAATAGTAAAACTGTAGGAAAAGCCTCCTCTGTCAGGAGGAGGATAATACTTATTATCATTAATTACATTCAGGTATGACATAACCCAAAGCAAGTAATCATTGCTCCTTGTTATCTATGACATAAATTTTGATGTCTGCCACCTGACAAACATACAAACATCAGCTTCCTTGGGCTCTGATAAGCTTTTTTTTTTTTTTTTTTTTTTTTTTTTTTTTTTTTTTTTTTTTTTTTTTTTTTTTTTTTTTTTTTTTTTGTACACTCTGAAGGTATGAACCAGGTAAATCTTTAGCCACAGTGTAGTCAAATGCAACCAGACTCTGAAAGATAAAACACTTTATACAGAATACCAGTCTCATGAAACCTATGCCACAAGAGCTCTAGGCGTGCAGTGGATGAGAATTCAGGAACTTTTTTCTGCTCCATAATAGTTGTGCTGTATAGCCTTTGAGAATCATTCAAACTCTTCTGTCTTTCATTTTATCTTATTTCATCTTCCACATGGTTTTCTTGCATATTTAAGCTACAAATAGTTTGGGGTATGGACTTTCTCTTATTTTATATTTGTACAAATCCTAATAAAATTGGTTCCCAATATCACTCTGAGTTTCTGGGTGCTACTTTATCATCAGTAACCATCATGAGAACTGCTGATAAGTTTCTGAGATTATAAAATGTGAATTTGAATCTTGATTCAATACTAACCTCAAACTTTAACTTCTGTTCACTGTGGAGTTTTGTTGCCTCTTTATCCATTCCTTACTCCTGAAGTATAAGCTTCAAACAAAACCAGATTCAAAATAAATGACATCATTATTTTTATTAATGTTTTTCCTTTGCCTCAACATCAGTATATATTTGAAAATAATTTTTATCCTAAAGAAGCTTTAATAAAGATAATAATAAATAAAAATATTAATCATACAACCTGTGTAGACAAAGTGCACTATAATTAAGCTAGTGCACTTTGAAATCATTCTTTGAAACGTTATTTGAAATCATTCTATTTTCGAGCTCTTAAAGACAAAAACACTTGGTTCTTTTTTCAGATAATATCTTTATCAAAAAAAAAATCGTACAAAACCACCTGGCAAAAAATGTCCTAGATTTCTATTTTATTAGTCTGTTACCTGATTATTTACAACTAGGTCCTTGATTATAAGTCGTTTTAGTATAGGTTAGAAGTAACCACATTTTTGCAGTTATAGTGCGTTAAAATACGTGCCTGCTCTCAGATTCTTTATGCTTCTCCCACTGTGCTGGGGAGAGTGATAATGTATTCTGGGTCCATTTTTGTGAGCAGTGTATTGTGGAATCAAATTCATTTGGGTTATGTCTATTGAGTGATCAAAGCATTTCATTTATGTACTTAAAATGATGCGTCCTTTTTGGTCTTTCAGTTTAACGCAGCATGGTTACAGTTGTCTTCCTATGCTAATATGTCCCCAAACACACAGGAAAAGTATATTTGACAAAACAATGCAGTTTCTGACATTCAAACAGCCACTGCCAATGGCTGCTGGAGGCCGTGACCCTTGTGCTCGGCCACCCTTGGCACCTGGGGGGCTATCGCGGAGTGCCGGCGGTGCGCAGCCGGGCGGGTACGGCTGGAGCATGAAATCTTCTTGGAATGACAGGATGGGAAATTAGAGATTGTTTATCACTATCTGAGACAGGTACGTCGGAGGTCACCAAGCACCCACTCTCCCCCTGCAAAGTGCCTCCATTACTTGATTCCTTTACATGTATTTAATAAAACAACAACAATTTTAATTTTTGAGGGAATTGAAGAGGACTGCTTCCACTGACTCTATATTTTCACCCTCTCCCGATCCATCATCTGGGGTATTCAGTGTTATTCACTGTGATTACAATCCTACATGAAGAAAGAGATACCTTTTATCCCTGCTTCATCTGCCACAYGCCATTGAAATAGTATATTGATTATAAAACTGGTGGATCATTCCTGATGAGCCAGCAGACTGATTGCTAATTTAATGCTTAGACATTATTCACAATTCTTTAACCATAGTTGCAGGCTAATAATACATCTGTCTTGTTGCTTGATGAGAAGAGACCAGAAGAAAACATCTAAATGAATAACGTTTTTTTAAAGGGAAGTATTGTAGAAAGGTATTGAAGCATAACATAAATATAGGCTCATAGGAGGATGGAGTAAATAAAATGCCACAATCTTACTCTATACCAAATTGGCCCCAAAGCACATTATATTTAGCTTTCATGTATTCTCCTAATTATTAAGAAACAAGGCAATACTCTGTTTCTAATTTAAATCTCCAAGTCCTCCATTCCTTTTTAAATATACGTTTACCCTGAAAAGTTATGTGAATAAATGAAAAACTTCAAGCTAGAAACCTCAAAAAAAAAAAAAAAAAAAAANAAAAAAAAAAAAAAAAAAAAAAAGTGCAACAACTAAACAATAAGATTTATAGCAATTTCACTTAAATCTTCTCTAATACAACACACTAAAGAGTTAAACAAAGATTTACCTTGTCCAGTCTCCTTAAAGGAATTTTCTTGCCTTTGTAGTATTGCCATAAACTAACATGTTGTATTACTATAATTTTGTTGGGCAAATTTTGCAGTAGTTTCTAATGATTATTTGTGACATTTTTCTGATGAAATTATTGCAATTTGAGTGATGTAATTGTAGTTGGTACTTTTATTAAAGAGATATAGAAAAAGTTCTTGGTCAGAGAACAGCACATAAGGAGCAGTCAGTTCTTGTCAGCAAGGAAAGTTTTGAGAAGGAACCTTCTTAAGTGGGTGTACTAAATGCTTTCACCAACAGGGTAAAAATAATTTAAAATAAAACACAACACAAAAAACTATAGAATTAATACCAACTGTAGCTAATTCTAAACTAGTTCAGGACTTACCAATAATTTTCAGTTAAGGAAACTCTGTATTTAAATTAATTGAATTAAATGGCTTTATATGGCACCAGAAAAGGAAAATTTTCACTTGATTTTATGCCTATTTAATACTCAGTGTGTTGATCTCTATGTTCTGTGAATATCAGCTGATAAACTGAATATCAACAGATACTGAATAATAAACAATATATCAGAATATCAATGAATTAGATTGTTATTGTATATAGATATAGTAAGAATAGATGATGATGATAATAATAATAATAAAATGAAATCTTTTACCGGCCTTTTTTGTGTTCTCTAGAGAGAGCATACCTTAGCAAGACTTTATTGCAAATAACTTTCTGCCAAAGGTTTGTGTGGCAAATTTGTTTGATTTGACTAATGCATCCTACTCTAAATCTATAAAGTTGTTTGTAGAGACAGTGAGGTTGACCTCTCTTCCAGACTGCAAACCTATATACAACTCAGCATGAAAAAAGCAGCACTCTTGCTACAGCCAATCAATGGTGTCCTAGCTACAGTTGTACAGATTGTGAGATTTTTATCTTCCTAAGACTTAATAGACCAAKTTACAGTTGAAAAGAAAATGTTTTCTTTTTAGTGCTTTTTTCATGAGCAGTTTTGTTTGTTTGTTTTGCCTCTGTAAAGAAACATAGATTTATTGGTTTATTCTGAAGGAATAAATATGGTTTACTTTTGAGAATAATATAAAGGAATAAAACAAATAAAACAAAGGTCCAGCAATTACAAAGCCCAAGCCAAATATCACYTTCTTGTGGTACAGTATAGTAGCAATGGTGTATGTCAGTGGCAAAAATGTAATTGGTTTAATGGCAAAATGCCAGATCCAAACTAATTGTAACTCTATTCTACACTTACAGAAAACCTCCGTCTCTGAACTCTCACAGTTTCACCAAATTACCTTTTCTAGGCCTTAGGTCTCTTGTTTTGACTAGTCTTTGCTCTAGAATTATGCAACCCCCATGTTCATAGCTCTAATTCCAAAATGTTGTCCTCTAGAGTAATTCATTTTTCAGGCTTACTACTCCTTGGCTTTTGAAAAGCCCAGCTTCTTATATTTCTTCCTCAGAGCCCTAGGCAATCTGTCTGCCTGTGATAGCTGCCACTATGCTACCTGTATTTTAATCCATTGGGATACTTCAACTTGTAGCCTTATAAATGGGCAAGGATGTGAACATACTGCATTTATGTAAATACGAATATAGACGTTCCCCTTTGCTTAAGTCAAAAAAGCTAGTGGCAGTAAAAGGTCAGGTCAACATTTCCTGAATGTCAGAAGGCAAATGCAAATCCCTATAGAATATATTCAATAGGAGTCATACTTCAGATAGAGAAATAATTCAATTTTAAATGAAATAAAACAGAATTGCATAGAATCACAGAATGGTTGAGGATGGAAGGGACCTCTGGAGATCATCAAGTTCAGTTCCTCTGCTCAAGCAGGATCACCTAGAGCACCTTGCACAGGATCACGTCCAGGTGGGTTTTGAATATCTCCAGAGAAGGACACTCCACAACCTCTCTGCGCAACCTGGTTCAGTGCTCTGTCACTCTCACAGGAAAGAAATTCGTCCATATATTCAGGGCGAATTTCSTGTGGTTCAGCCTGTGCCCGTTGCCTCTTGTCCTGTCACATGGGACAACTGAAAAGAGTCTGGCCTCATTCTCTGGACAGCCTCCCTTAAGGTATTTGTAAACATTGATAAGATCCCCCCTCAGGCTTCTCTTCCCCAGGCTAAAGAGGCCCAGCTCTCGCAGCCATTCCTCATAGCACAGATGCTCCAGGCCTGTGATCATCTTTGTAGCCCTATGTTGAACTCTCTCCAGTATCTCCATGTCTCTCTTGTCCTGGGGAGCCCAGAACTGGACACAGTACTCCAGATGAGGCCTCCCCAGGGCTGAGTAGAATGGCAGAATCACCTCCCTCCAACTGTTGGCAACACTCTTCCTAACGCACCTCAGGATATCATTGGCCTTCTTGGCCACAAGAGCATGTTGCTGGCTCATGGTCAACTTATTGTCCACCAGGACTCCCYRGTCCTTCTCYRCYRGGCTGCCTTCCAACAGGGCAGTCCCCAGTCTGAACTGGTGCATGGGTATTCCTCCCAAGGTGCAGGACCCTGCACTTGCCTTTGCTGAACTTCATGAGGTTCCTCTCTGCCCAGCTCTCCAGCCTGTCCAGGTCTCTCTGAATGGCAGCMCAGCCCTCKGGTGTATCAGCCGCTCCTCCCAGCTTGCTGGCATCAGCAAACTTGCTGAGGAGGCACTTTGTCCCCTCATCCAGGTCACTGATTAATAAGTTGAACAAGATGGGACTCAGTACTGACTCCAAGGGAACTCCACTAATTACAGGCCTCCAACTAGACTCTGCATTGCTGATCACAACCCTCTGAGCTCTGCCTTTCAGTCAGTTCTCAATCCACCTCACTGTCCACTCGTCTAACCCACACTTCCTGAGGTTATTTAGGAGGATGTTATGGGAGACAGTGTCAAAAGCCTTGCTGAAGTCAAGGTACACAACGTCCTCTGCTCCCTCCTCATCTACCAGTCATGCCATCATAGAAGGCTATTAGATTGGTTAAGCATGATTTCTCCTTGGTGAATCCRTGCTGACTACCCCTGATCACTTTCTTTTCCTCCATATGCTTGGAGATGACATCCAAAATGAGTTGTTGAATCACCTTTCCAGGGATAGAGGTGAGGCTGAATGGCCTGTAGTTGCCTGGGTCCTCCTTCTTGCCCTTCTTGAAGACTGGAGTGACRCTGGCTTTCTTCCAGTCCTCAGGCACCTCTCCAGTTCTCCAGGACCTTTCAAAGATGATGGAGAATGGCCTGGCAACAACCTCTGCCAGCTCCTTCAGTACTCTTGGGTGCATCCCATCGGGGTCTATGGATTTTTGGGTGTCAAGTTTGCCTAAAGGATCTTTAACCCAATCCTCTGCAACCAAGGGAAAGTCTTCCTTTCTCCAGACTTTTTCTCTTATCTCCAGGCTTTGGGATGCCCAAGGGCTGGCCTTAGCAGTAAAGAGCGAAGCAAAGAAGGCATTCAGTAGGTCTGCCTTCTCTGTATCCTTCATCACTAGGGCCCCCACCCCATTCAGCAGCCCACATTTTCCCTAGTCTTTCTTTTGCTACTGATGTATTTGAAGAAGCCCTTCTTGTTGTCCCTGACATCTCTTACCAGATTTAATTCCAGATGGGCCTTAGCCTTCCTCTAAGCACCCCTGCATACCCTGATAATGTTGCTCTATTCCTCCAAAGTGTCCTGTCCTTCCATAGTCTGTGTACTTTCTTCACCTGTTTGAATTTTGCCAGGAGCTCCTTGCTCATGCATGCAGGTCTCCTGCCCCCTTTGCTGGACGTCTTATTCATTGGTATGCATTGCTCTTGAGCTTGCAGAAAATGATGCTTGAATATTAACCAGCTCTCTTGGTCCTCCCTTTACTTCTAGGGTGCCAGCCCCTGGGATTCCTCCAATTAATTTCCTGAAGAGGCCAAAATTTACTCTCCTGAAGTCCAAAATTGTGAATAAGTATGATTGTGATCCTACTTATTGGCTTGCTTCCTCCACACAGGATCCTGAACTCCAGCATCTTGGGGTCACTGTGGCCAAGGCTGCCTTCAGACTTCACATCTCCAGCCAGCCCTTCCTCATTTGTTAATACAAGGTCCAGCAGCACACCTCTCCTCGTTGACTCCTCCACCGCTTGTGTCAAAAAGTTATCATCAGCGCTCTGCAGGAACATCCTTGACTGTTTGAGCCTAGCTATGCTGTCTTTTCAGGATGGTTGAGTCCCCCATGAGAACCAGGGCTTGTGATTGTGAGGTTACTTCCAGCTGTCTGTAGAAAGCATCTGTGACTTCCTCTTTCTGATCAGATGGCCTGTAGTAAACATTCGCAACAGTGCCACCCATGTTAGCTTGCCCTTTAATCCTTACCCATGAGCTCTCAACTCACTTTTCATCCACCTTTAGGCAGAGCTTGATACATTCTAGTTGCTCTTTCACATAAAGAGCAACTGCACCACCTTGCCATTCTGGCTTATCTTTCCTAAAAAGCACGTAGCCTTCCATGACAGTGTTCCAGTCATGCGAGCTATCCTACCATGTCTCTGTAATTAAATGAGATTATGGCCCTGTGGCCACACACAGATCTCCAGTTCCTCCCATTTATTCCCCATGCATTGGTGTAAAGGCATTTCAGAGAGGTAATCAAGCATGCAGGTTTCCCGGGAGAATCCTCCATAGCCATGTCTCATATGCACTTCCCCAGCTGCATGCTCCCACTGGAGGCATCCGAGCTTGACCTGTATTTTGCTGACTACTCTGTCTCTATAACTCTTTACTTCCTCCATCTTTCCTAATTAAAGCCCTCCTTATCAGGCTGGCCAGCTTGTTGGGAAAGACAGGTGTGTCCTGCTTAGTGGGATCGATCCCATCTCTCTCCATCAGTTGCTGATCTTCAAACAAGGTCCCAGGGTCATAGAAACCAAAATCCTGTTGCCAACACCAGCCGCATAACCAGTTGTTAACTTGGAAAATCCATTTACTCCTCCTAGCCTTCCCCTTTACTGGCAGGACTGAGGAGAAAATGAGCTCCCAGACCCAGGAAGAAAATGCTTTTATAGCCATTTGGGTAATGAAAATATATTTAGAACAGAGGATGGAAAATTTAAAGGAAAGTACCTAGGACTTCAATTTGGAGCAGGAATTTTGCTTGTAGGTTGTTGGGTTTCTTCCCTCCCCTCATTGCCATGCTATAATCAAAAATACTATTTTGTACAAACCTTGTTACTAGAAGTTATCCAAATGTTATTTAACAGAAATGGATGTTCACATCACACATTCAATAAGAGTTGAGTGATTAAAGGTAAAAGTTTCCCGTGTTTACAGTGTAAAATACAAAATGGCAACTTCTCATACAGATAGTGGCTCTATTATAGCATATTTGTCCAGAAAATGATTTACAATTTTTTCCTCCTACAGCATCTCATGAAAAAAAAATGTTTATTTTTCTATCACAGAAACCATTGACCATGAAAAGATTCAGAGTTCAAACATGAATAGTTTCTCARAGATATCCAATAGAGTACACAGGCAGAGTTCTTATCCTCTTGGGGCAGCAACTGTAAATTAGATTTCAACAGGCCAATTGCAGGCAATATAAAATTATATAACAAGCCTTAGGAATGAAGAAAAAATAATTCTGATTATACATAGTGTGGAAATAGGAGTTAATGGTAGTTAATACTGAATATTCAGATTTGTGGTCATTTAGGGACAAACACTAATGCATGAGTTGTACTGTATGCACAAATTTGGGATTATTAAATAAATGGTGAATAGTGATTATTGAAATAGTACTCTCTGGAGAAGAAGGATTAAAGTCTAACAKGAAGTCTTCAATAAAGGAAGGAACTGTCACACTGAAAAGAGTACAGTACATTTTCAAACTCCATTTACAAATAAAATTTGCCTGCTGAGGCAGGGCTGGAGAAAAGGCTGAAGATACTATAGTGTACAAACAAGCAGTCCATCCAGGAGACATACTAGACCTGTAGCATGGGTCTGAGGTCAGTCTGGTAGGCAGGACTAGAGACAGGGCTGAGCCAATGGACCCTTACAGCATAGCTCAAGCAGGGAGTGAAGGTCTCAGGATGAACTGAAATGAGACTCCTGGGCCCATGGGCAGGAGGTGGGTAGAAGGCAGAGGCCCCAGTGAGGAGAGTCAGGGGCATTAAGGTCTGTTAGTGTGCTCAGGGCCCTGACAGTATGTAATTCTGTTTTCTTATGTGAAACAGTTAACAGTGATAACATTTTAAGTATCATTGCTAAGCATCCAAATTAATGTAGAAATTAATTAATTAATCAAGGGAGATGACTGGTGGTGTTTATGCTTCTTGCTTATTCTAGATTTTTTTGCAATTTGTTTCCACTTTTAAGGCTATCTGCAGAACTATAGGAGGAACTAAGGAATAAATTAAGCAAGGAACAATATCCATAAGAAGAGAAGAGAGACATGGGAGCTACTGGAGAGGGTCTAGCGTAGGGCTACAAAGATGATCAGAGGGCTGGAGCACCTGCCCTGTGAGGAACGGCTGCGAGAGCTGGGCCTCTTTAGCCTGGGGAAGAGAAGACTGAGGGGGGATCTTATCAATGTGTACAAGAACCTGAAGGGAGGGTGTCAAGGGGATGGGGACAAACTCTTTTCAGGTGTCCCGTGTGACAGGACAAGAGGCAATGGGCAGAAATTGAAGCACAGGAAGTTCTGCCTGCACGCGAGAGGAAATTTTTTTCCCTGTGAGAGTGACAGAGCACTGGAGCAGGTTGCCCAGAGAGGTTGTGGAGTCTCTTTCTTTGGAGCTCTTCAAGGCCTGCCTGGATGCAACCCTGTCTAACATGCTGTAGGTGACCCTGCTGAGCAGGGCGGTTGGACTAGATGATCTCCAGAGGTCTCTTCCAACCTTACTGATTCTATGATTCTAAACCAAAAATCCCATACCTAAGATCATGCAGTACCAAAAACTAGGTTTGCAGATAGATATGTCATGCAGATGTGTAAGTCTATATGGCACATATGTAGCTTGGCTGCTCTCAAAGTCTAAGAGGACAAGGTAACAGGCTTTTCTTCCACAAACCAGAAAGAAGCCAAGTTTAGACATCATAGGGAATTTGCAAATTGCTRTTGCCCAAAATCCTTCTCTGTGTACAAACTGATCCAGATTCTTCAAGCCATTAAGGTCTACTTTTCAATGCTGTAGCAGCTCTGAAATTAGGCCTGTCACATCTCTGGGAACATCCTTTGCCTTATGGGATAGTTAGCACTATAGAAATATTGTACAGTTTCCTTCAACACCACTCCCAATTACYGTATCTGACAAAGAGAAAGAAGAATTATCTATCTACCTGGAAAGAGATTATAGAGACTTGTATCTGTTTTTACTTACTCCCTAATTACTAAGCCAGCACTTGTCTCCTTAATTTCTAGAAGATGTGCAATGGCTTAAAGTGGGGGGAATAATAAGGGCTGTATTTGTTTAGGCAATCAGTATTAATATTTGATATTTTGGGTTATTAAATTAAAGGAAATGACCTGTTTTCAGAATTCTGCTCTGACTTTGCAAACTTTCTGAGGTATGTATATCTTTGAGTGACAAGCTGATACAAAAATACATGAAAGCAGTTGCACAATATTTCACAATACCTTTGCTGAATATTTCTATTTTATTTTAATGCTTTATCATTAGTAACTGGCACGCTGTTACCACATATGGATACAATCTCTGCATTATATAGGACACTGAAGATACTGAATAATAGTCTTGTGATGCTCATTACTCGGCAGTAGTAAAAGCACCAGCCAGCAATTGAAAAACAGAAATGATCACATCAAGAATAAAGTATCCCAGTGAGAGAATTAATGTCACAATAATTACATGGTTCACAGTGGAGGATATGTGGTTATTAGTGGTTCTAGAGAAGCTAATTAAGCAGGTCAAAATTCTTTTAAACTAGCTTAATTGAGAGAAAAAGTAGGTGTTCCTTTGGCTCTGAACAACTAACTAACATAAGGATTGAGAATGCATGGAAACATCAAAAAGTTAGGAAAGCTCGTAACTGTACTGTGTTTGGTAATTGCAAGTTGTTCCAAGCTACGTACAGTTAAAAAAAGTGCTAGCTAATGGACCTCAGCAAATGGCAAAAGACAGCAAAGCAAAAGTACAGTTTAGTAAAGCCTCAGTGCTTTGTTGTAGAGTGCTGCCATATTTCTTTACCATTACTAACCATATTGTGCTTTTCTCTCGTACCAACAAAGTTATTTTGAGGCAACCTGTCTGCATTGCCTGATTCCGAAACATCAGATTAAGGCATGGGAAAATTGACCATGTAGTGGAGAGAAAAAGCACTTCAAACTCATTCCAGGACCAAATTCAGAAGAAATCATTTTAAAGTAAAGAAATCCTTCTGAAATGTTTGGAGGRTGCCTATCCTCCTCCTCCTYCTCCTCCCTTCTCTACTCCCCTCCCCCTTCCCCCCAAACACACAACTTGTATTTTGCTACAGGGACCAAAAAAAAAAGAGTGTCTGGCTCATGAATATCTGTCTGAATGCAAACATTGACTGTGCTTCATTGTGATTCAGGAGGTATAATGGAGTAGCTGGATTTTTCTTTCACCCCAGCCACTCAGCATACACAGTGAAACTGTGCCTCTGGAGACAGTATGGTTCTTAGCTATCCTATTCTGTCTACTGTGAAACGATAATCTGTCTGAAAGCACAACTTTGTTTCTTTATTAAAAAAGTAGGCAGTAGTTTGCCTAATATGCAAGTCTGCTGTTAGATTCTGTTTAAATAACCTTGTGATCATAGTGTTGTGCAATAAAATAAATCAACTTTTGTAGGAAATAATATTCTAGAATGCAGTATAGACAGCACTCTTTTTTTTGTTATTCTGCTCTCATAATGTCACCCAGTCTCTCATTCTAACAGTCATAACAATTCAGCTCTGGTATCCCTCATAAAATCTAATGCCTGAAATGACTTTCAAAGTGGAATTCTGGGTTCTGTGTTTACTGAATCTCAAAACTCTCCAAATGAAAATTCATCATTGCTAAAGAATAAGCACTGAAAGAGCTTCATGAGTTAAGAATATCTTAAAGATCATGCACTTTGTCATTTCAATAACTATATACAGTGAAGTTTAGCCAATGTAATATACATAACTTCAAGAATATATATATATATATATATATATATTCTTACCTACCATTCAGAATGCACAAAATTATCAGAATATTATGGCTTATACAGAGTTAATAACAAATTTTCCTCATGCTTAGCAATGAAGAAATATGATACATCAGAAAGATAGGATAGAAACTAGATAAATTTTTGTGTATAAGTGAAATACAAATAGTGGCAGTTGAGGAAGAATGAAATGGAAAATGCCCTGACGTTTTAAAGAAGTTACTAGATAGTGGGTGAGTGATACATATCTATAAAGAAAGATCAGGCACAGAAGGAGTATATGACAGAACTTTCTGTGCTTCAGATGACACACGTGAGTGCAGTGGAGCTGCATCACTAGATACAGGCATATTCACTACTACTAAACTACATAAGCTATCATCAATACCTATTCACCAAAGCATCTGCAGTGGGTTCATGTTATCTAAAACTTAATAGTTTAGTCTAATCCAGTTTTTCAGGTTCCTTTTAAAATCATGGAGAAAGGAAAAAGCATCTCCAGGTAATGACTTGCTGCATCCTATCACATCTTCCTGTGGAAATACCTCTCTGTATCTTTTGACCACAGATGGAGCTAAAAGTTCAGCCAGGTGGCTTAAGTTACATGACAAGTATCCTACTCACATAAAAAGTAAAGGATATGAGAAGGGACAATCAAAGGAAATTCATTATATAATCAGTTGCCTAACAAATATCAACATCTGCTAATAAAGATATTTCAGAGGCATATTCTAACAAAAATTATCTTGTGAGGTCATTGATGAATAAATTACTAAAGAAATAGTTCCTACATTGTCGAACGAAGGAGTAAAATAGGTAATCTTCTGTTAATCAGATTATATACCAGTCTAGATTTTTATACTACACACTTTGTAGGAATTTGTTTTTACAATTAGTTATCAATCAATGCTGTTAATGTAGTTTAACCACAAAATATTAGGTTAGCCTGATAATGAGATAGCTAATGTATTCACCTATATCTTTGTACTGTAAAAGTGTCTGTTCTACTGTAAAAGTATTAGTAAAAAAAATGTGCTTTCCTCACGTTGTTTTGAAAGAAACATGTACCAGTCTTTTAAATGCTGAGAATTAGCATTCCCTATCATCCAAACAAATTTTAAACACACAAACTTTTAATGGTGAACTTGAGCTGAAGTACTCAGAGCAGCCTGACATTTCCTTTATGTGGCAATTGAAGACAATTTTTGTTTTGATTCATATCAAAAGCTAGAAGAATGGAAAGTAAATTATTTTGAAAGTCACAGAACAATCAGAACATATCTGTGCATTTTTTGTGATGGGTTTTGTTGGCTTTTTGGTTTTTGTTTTGGTAAATGAAATTGAACAGCTGGCTATGCCATCCTTCAAAAGCCTCTCAGCACTTAAGTGCAGGTGAGGATGTTGTTCTAAAGGCAGGAGTATCTCCTGCAGAACAAAGGAGCCTTGACCTCCTGAGAGCTCTTTCTTAGTAAGGAATACTTACAACTTGCCTATTCTTTGCAAGGAACCTGGAAGCCTTTAGTCACCGAACTGTAGGTATCAATAAGAAGGCTTCTCAAAAGTTAGAAAATCTGGAAGCCCAAATCACTCTCAATTTTCCCATGTTAATTAGTAGTAAGGTCCAAAAAGTATGCATTTACATGAAGTAGCATCTTCCTATAAAGGAGACTCTTGAAAGAGAGTCCATAATCAGCTCATTTGTTTTAAGTTAGGCAAGCGTTTTAATACCTTATTGAATTAAACTAAAAGGACTGAAATTTTAAAATTGGATTCTGAGTTATGATGGGTTAAAATGTAGGTSACCATCTTTAGTCATAATTGCACAGGATGTAGGGTGAATTGGCATTATGAAACAAAATGCCTGTGGAATTAAAATATTCAACAAAATCTTGAGTGCAGCTCAGAAGACTAGACTCTACTTAACAGAACTGTGTAAAATTTGATAGTCATYCAGAAACATTTCTTGAAAATTCAAAACATTTTGGATATTATAAAATCACCTTGATTTTATTGTTCCTATAACAAATTATTCAATATAATGAAATAATAGAAAAAATAATAATAAAATGTTAAGATTTTAATAACTATTTTATCAGCCACATTTAATCTTGCATATCAGAACTTTTTAATTTAACAAATAACATCTATGAAGTCAAAATTTGTGAAATACCCTATTTAATAAGATTTTATTTTCATATTCTTAAAATCATAAATAAATTTCATATTGTTAGAGAATTACATAGCCCTCTTGTGATTAATATCTGAGGTAAAAATAGACTTCAGAGAGGCCAATGTTTGTCYATTGATAATGTTTTGGTGCTATTTTTATGCCATTTTTAGCTTTACAAAATATATTGATAACAAAATAATGCTCTCTCTCCATCTTCTTCATCCTGATCCTAGCACAGAACTATAAGAAATTATTTTCTTATAACTGCGTATAATAAGCTCTGAAGGAAATTGATGAAAGAAATAGAGATGTTCTTAAAAGTTCTGAAAATTATCTGCAATAAAAATGAATTTGATTAGTGTTGAACCAACAGTCTGAAGTTTCATGACAAGTTTGGCTTTTTTTCCTCCCTTTTTTAAAAGTCTAAGTAAATGTTTTATTCTCATTATTTTTTTTTCTTCAAGCAACATCTTATTTCTATCTGTTTATACTTTTTTTTTTTTGAGCACTAATACAGTTATATGCATCAATTACCTAGGTCTCTATTTGGCTATTTAGAGCCAAAGAAATTCTCTATCCATTTTCCATACTTTATCATACCTCCTAGCATTCTTTCCATACTGACTAGAAGTATTTAAGGATGCGTACTTTGGGACACCTGATGAGAGCTGGAGAAGTTCAAAAATTTTCTGCTTTATTTCTGAAATCTTTTTCAGTGAAAGCCACTCCATCCATGCTCAGGAAAAAAATTGTGGAAAAAGGACACATAAGATTCTAAATAGCAGATATGCAGATATGTTCTGCTACCCCTGTTTCAATGGACCTGTGTATGGGAAACCTMCCAAAAGTTTCCATGAAAATTATTGCAATTTAATTGATAAACTCTTGGAACAGTGAAAAAAGAAAGAGAGGACAAAAGAGGTTCTATGCAAACAGAACCCATAGCAACCTTATTGACTTGTCATCAATTTTATTCTGGTCTCTGAAAGGGAGTACAGAGGAAAGAAGAAAATGCTTTTGCTTCTGTTCCACGTATGCAGTGGAAAATCTAGTCCACAAACGTTTTTGCATTTGTCAACACAGAATATCCTTTATTTGCAAAAAAAAAATTCCTTGAGCTAAAGAACAGACAAAGCAGCACTCTCATCAAAAGAACACACAGTTATCCTCAAGCCAATAACTTTACAATGAAAAACACAGAGCTAGAAAGAGAACAAATATAGACAAAAGATTTCAKTTTTTCATTGAATAGAGACATGTCTTAGACTGTTCAGAAATGTTGAACATAATTGACTGAATAGAGCAGAAGAGAGACTGAAAAATGAAATATAAAAACAGAAAGAGGGAACAAAAACAGGGTGAAGAAAGTATGACCAAGGAAGCAGAATAACTGTAGGTGTTTTTAAAGAGACAACTGAAAAGGGAGCAATGATATTACCAAATCAGARGGCTGGCTTGTGACCTATTAGCAATTCCTACTAATTTATTAAAAAAAAAAAAATTATAAAAGCTAGACTTCATGATGCAAAAAATCCAGCATAAGATCTTTCTATCGACAGCACTATCATGCTTGAAGAACACCACTTGCAAGTGTAATGCCTGTTGGGAAAAATCTCTAAAGYCATTCAAAATGTAAAGAATAGCTTAAAGACAGAGTTGATATGTTGTTAGGCTTTATTCATGCACATTTCATTAGTATTAATTAGAGTTCTGAAGATGAAAGAAGCTTAGACTGAAAGTAAGCTTGTGGGCAAGGCTCTCAGCTGGGACACAAAAGATCCATGTTCARTTTTTAAGTGCCACACTCCTTGTGGCTGAGCCAACATTCCTTTGCCTCTGGAATATGAAGGTAATAATAATGAATATGTATGTCAAGGATATTATAATGCTAGATGCAATGTTTGTGAGATTCTTACATAGTGCATTAGATCCTGTAACAGTATGTAGACATCAGTTTTTATTTATCACATAAAAGTGAAATATATATATATATATATATATATATATATTTAATGGTGAGGAGGCAAACGTTCCTTTCCAGGAGGTATTATTAAGTAGAAAATGTCTTGACTACTTCTGTGAGGTTATCTCAGTTTCTACCTTCACCCCTTTCATTATATGAAATAATATATATAATTCCTTGGATCTTTTCGAACTTAGGAAAAAAAAATTATAGAAATTACAGGGATTGATTCTCACTCTGAATTGCAATTCAGAAAATCTTGTCAAATGGGATAAATTGTTAATAAATAAATAAATAAATAATCACATTCACATAGACTCAACTGAACAAATACATTTTGGAAAAGTGTAAATAGCAAATTGGTAACGGAAAGGACTGGGTGTTAGAATGGGTTGTAAATAAATATTAGAAAACAGTGTCATACCACTGTGAAGAAAAACAATCATACTGGCAGGTRAAAAATAGATACATACAAAGTAATCCATCCATCCCACGCTGCACAAGAATGTCCTCACTGGAGTACTGTGTTCATTTCCAAGCACTAAATTTCAAGGATGTACAATAGTTTGAGAGAGTTCAGCAGCAGGCAACATGAAGAAGAGGAGGTCCAAAAATAATGACTTATGAAGAAAAGTTGAAAGAAAGTGGTTTTTTTTAGCCTAGAGAAGAAATTGAGAGACAATAACAGTCTTTATATAAGTGAAAGGYTGCAATAAAGAAGAAAGAAAACCCTATTGTTCATAGATGAGTGAATAGAACTAAAACTAATGATGCAAACTGGACCATGGCAGATTATGGCTGGAAATTAGGAAAAGCTTTCCATTAGCAAATGCAATGGAACTTTGGAATATTTTACTCAGAAATTTAAGACATTGTCTTCCTTGGAGGTATTGAAGARCAAGTTAGACAACTTTTTGTCAGGAATGATTTAAGGGTATTCAATTTTACCTTCAGCATGGGCTAGGTAATAAGATCATCTGTCAGGTCTGGGGTTTTATTTGTTTGATATCTAGTATAAATAGGTAAGCATAACTGAAGTAAATGGAAATAAGAAAGTGCTAGCAAATGACTTGCTTCTCATTATTTTTGTCTATGTATTTGTATATTGTYTGTGTGTACTGTAGATACAATTTCATTTACTATTGACCAACAGGAAAGATGCTCCACACCTGTCTTTTTCTATAGTAGCATAACAGAAAGAGCTGTAGTAGAGACAGTGATTAGCAAAAAACAAATGAATTTGCAGTAATTTCAACAGTATGAGTAGCCTTAAAGAATTTGGAAATAAAGAAAATAAAAGTCCGTATATTCATAGTTACTGTCCTTTCTTCCCAAACCTAATCCAAGAAATGGACTGCAAAGTCCTAATGTAACCACAGAATGGAGAAAACCTGCACCTTCTAGAAAGTATTCGATCAATAATATAAACATCAGATTAGCTTTACCAACTTTTCTCCTGGGAGAACTGCAATAATTTTTTTCAGACGTGAATCACTCAAAACATCCAAAGACTACACAAAGTCCTACGATACAGAACAAAGAAACCTCCACTGGGAAGGTAGCAGGGGGAGAATATCTCACTTCTAGTGCCTTGAGAAAAAATAGTTTACAGAGGAATATGACTTAAGTGATTAAGAGAATTCCCTCTTTCTACTGTGAAATGATCAGAGATTCAGAATTAGAAAACAGAATACAGATGGACTAATGGAACCCAAATGAGCAAAGTTATACTGAATATATATAATATGAAGATAAGATAAAGAAGAATTGAGTCTTAATGTTGAACAAAAATAGAGCCTTAGAYAAAAATCTTCCAAGATGTCAAATGGATTAATAACAAATTGAACCTGACTGCTGTTTAGAAACTCCTTTTAGAAGAAGAGGAGGGGGACACCATTAGGAGCTGAACAATTTGAAATATGCCTTTCTACAATTCAGTGGAGAATTCAGGACCTACTACTGATTATTCAGTGAGAAGTAATATAAAGTACATGACTATTAAAGTTACTTAACTTTAATAAGCTGAACACTTACAGGACAGAGATCAATCACTGTGTATTTTTAACACATTCTTTATTATAAACAAATTCAGTGAATTTTTCAACTTGAGATGTTCATTTGGTAAATTAATGAATACTTTGACATCACATTATGCTTAAGAGGCTTTGAAAGCTCTTTAAGGATCATGAGAAGATGAGCTAGGTCACAGATATGCAATAGTACTGTKCTGAAGATCCTAGAGAGATCAAAATGGAAACCTAGGTCTTCATTTTTGACAAAGAGCTAAGAGGTTTATTTTCTAGTGTTCTCATCTCTCTTAAATTGCCAGCTCTTCAGTCCTCAGAATATAACCCAGCTGTCAAAGAAAGCAGGCTCTTGAATTAAAATATTTCTAAATACAAACAATTGTATTGAATAGCTGGTCAGATATTCACTCTAATTTATTCATCTTCTTTATTCCTCAGAAAATTCATGATTTACAAATTCCTACTAAGTATAGAAAAAAAAATTCTATATCATCTCAAGTTGAGACCTTGGATAGTGATGTGAAATATTAATGAAATAATACTTACAGTACTTGATTGTTTTTATTACCAAATCTATTTTTCTATATGCATTTTATCTAWCAAAGCACCAGGGAAAACTGAATATGCAATTTTTTTTCTAGTTTTTGGAAAAATAATAACTACTTAAAGTTAGACTGCAGTTTTTTAATTTTAACAAAGGATACAGCTAATGGATCAGTGAGCAATTTCCTTTAGACGTATAAAAATAGGACTATATTATGCATCTAAAACTGGCAATCTAGGAAATTATCCAGAAAATGGTAAGTTTGAAAAATGTTAAGTCTTTTTAAAAAATACTAAATTTACCTTGGCAGTATATGGTATGATAGTATGGTCTGCAGTCCTGTAGAAGGTATAATCTCATAAGTATCAAAATTATCATTACTCTATTAGGAGCTTAATGCTATAAAGAAACTTTAGAAATTCTGAAATATAATTTTATTATATAAAAAATTACAGAGTAATTCCTTTGCTGTGTGTTGCTAACAAGAGACATGCCCTTTTCCAGTCTTCACTGTGGTGCCCTGTGGCCTCCGAAAGTAAGAACAGACTGGATCCATCCAGCATTCTTTATAGTTTGGAGCTCACCATCATATTTCATCTTAAGTGTTGGAATTAGCCAGAGGAAGAGCAACGTGGGAGAGGAATACCTACATCTCTCTTTTCCTTTGTTACTACCGTTAAACCTATATAATGCRAAAGTGAGATTTGACCTTAAACAAGTATTTTCATACACACTATTGAAGTTTTAAATGAGTATAATAGCTTCCCTCTCCCCAGTCTTAAATGTCCTAGACTAGATTCAGCAACATCTTAAGACCTATAATGTAGGAAATGAAAATGTTTTTCTTGTCTATCCTATATCTCCATTCAAATAARCACTTTACTGAAACATGAGTGGGATTATTTCCACAACTCTCCCCCTATTATGAAATATTTGATTCTCTTCTCCTCTCTTCTTTCTTTTCTTTTTTTTTTTTTTTCATAACACTCAGTGCAAAGGGATTGCAGGTCTTTTCAGTCTCTTCAGAACCAGCACTGGTCAGTTCTCATCACAAGTCATTATCTATGCTCAATAGCCTATGCTGAAGGCACTGATGATCACAGCCAATTCAGAGTGGATGGGTGTCCATTTTTATGTATGTCAGAAAATATAAACATTAATAAAGCTTTTCCTGAAATTTCAAAAGAGAGAAAAAGGCTTTTCTGCCTATACAACRTGAATACCTCTTTCACAACCTACAAAAAAGATTCACAGGTTAAGCTAGACTAGCATAAACAAGACACTATAGAAGTCCTGTCTTGACAATAAACAGATCTTTGATTTCAAGAGCTCTAAAACATTTACTATGAATACTTAACTTTCTAAAATCACATTTTAAAACTAAAGGGCACTATTATTTCCYAGGCTTTTCTTTAACAATTTTCTCTAATAGTTTAAGTGTCCAAATTAATCCAACTATCCTATAACAACAATCCTTTTCCATCATACTTTGTTTTGGCTTTAATAAATGCAATATTGACTCACTTGTTCCTGTAAGAGTAACTGTCCTACTGTCCTTTGGAAGACTGCAAGTGTTGGGTATGAAGCAGTTTTTCGTGAAGAGGGTGTCATGAGGCTGCCTGATATTGGTAAATTGTGCTGTGGAATTTAGATCCCTACCAGGCATTCCAAAAAGATCTGTGAAGTTCTTTTTGCCTCAACCTTTAGAATAAAAAAAAAAAAAATGTTAAATACTCTCTTCATCCAGGACATGGAAGCTTCCTTGACTTCTCTAAGTGGTGRCGAGTGACCTAGTCCCAGCAGTACAAGAGACTTTTTTTTTTTTTCCTAACTAATATTTCATAACAAACAGGATAGAGAGATCCCTCTCTTACTTTTTCTAGTCTGTTCCTCAGTGGTGACATTAACCATTTCATTAAAGGCATGAATTAGCAATAAGCTTTGACTCAGTCTTCTTTGTGGTGCCTGTGAACTTCCAGAATGATGCTGCACAATTTATTCACATAGATTGTTCTCATTCTAACATTAGCCTTTATTTTCTCCTTCTTTTCTGACTCCTTTTCTTCTGTCACATCAAATACAAGATAGTAATCTTTACCATCCCTGTGYATTATACCAGCCAAAAGAAAAAAAAAAAAACAAAAAAAACTTGACAATCATTATCATGCTATTGTGCTTGACTAATATAATTCACCATTTCCTTTAACTTTCTGTCTGTTTGCCTGTATCCATCTTGTTCCCTTTGCCTGTACTGTAAAAGTCCTTTGGAACTATTTGAAGGTCAATAAAGTTCTGCCACAATCATTACAGCAATAAAATTAGTAACTACTATTAATATAAATCTACAGAACTGGATAGATGGCATGAGACTATGAGTAAAGCATTCAAACCTAGATGAAAAGACAACACTACTAATACTGCTGATAAAGCAGAATCTATTGTATGAAAACTGTGAAGACTGACTGTGTTATATAAATATGTACATTAAAAATGGCTTTCTGTCTTCTCTCCCCTTTTAGATTTATGTCAGCAGCAGTGTTATAAATAAAAAAGTAATTGTTCCTAAAATTAAAGCACTTATGCATATGTGCTTAACTTCAGTCTTCTGACTAAAGCTGTGCTTATATACCTGAGCATTAAATTTCATTTACCAGGGAGAGTTGYAAACACAGTGAGAACCGCACAAGCACAAAGTACATAGAAGCACAACAGGTTTTTTTGTTGTTGTAAAAACTAATGTCAGCAAGATCTCCATTTCAAGATATTCATTAACATTGATTAAAATTTAATTAAAATATATTAAATATTATATGTGGATTAGCATATCTCTGTTATCAAATTTATAAARCTATATAAGTATAGTTATGTTCCAAATCAATTGAGGCTACTTTAACACCATTCAGCACTTTGTGAGTCTGCCCATAGAGAGGTAATGATCTTTACATGAAAATATGCAGTCTTAGCATGTTTTTTTGAGAAATATTTGCTCATCTGAAAGTCATGCTTTACATATTTGGTGTTTGAAACTGGATACAGCCCATTTTCACATCCCATTTCTTTTCGTGTTTTTTTTTTATAAGAATAATTAGCATTACAAAGGAAGGAACTATTCAGTCATCAAGCTGTTCCTCATAAATGTTTTAATTTCATAGGGATAACAGTTCCCTTCTGAATAGAAACCTTCAATGATCCTTCAATTAAATTGAATATACTATAACTAGGAAAAGTTTCATTTTGTATACAAGAAGACTGGATTGCAATTTAGACTTCTTCGTTATTGATTATATGTTATCAAGAGAGTTTGTTCTGTGAAGCTTAACAGTGCACTAGTATTATTTTTTTTCCACTTGTTACCATGGCTGGCACAATATCATTGTGGTTCAGATAACTGTGCTTCCTCTTCCTTTAAACAATGTTTGAAGCTTTGAAACAGATTTGGTATTATATACATTCAGTCTGCCAAAGGCTCGTGTACTGGTGAACATATATTTTAATGACAATACAGAACTGATTGAGTTCAATTTTTATTATTTGGATAGAGCAAAAGATAGAGGAAGAATATTTTCATTAGCATACATTCCAATTAGTGAAATGGGCATTAAAAAACTAGTGAATGTTCTTGATGTCCCCTGAAAACAATAAGCACTAAGAGTGCTTAACACTATGGATAGAGCCAACAACAAGCAACAGGATTCTATACTGTCATCCCTTTCTCTTGATTGCTTCGAGTTACTGTTCAGYGACTACCTAACCTACTTGTGGCATTTCTTAGCCCACTTCTTCAAAAAATATTGCAATTAAACTTCTCCTATYGCCTCATAAGAAAGTAGGACAATGCAAACTTGCATCAAAAAATAAACATGTTTTCTAATTTAAGTAGTTAAGTATCCTTAAGGAAATTTTAAAAATGATTTCTGAACCTGATAAATTCAGAAAATAATTGTTTCCCACATTTATAAAGAAGTTCTAATTTCATATAAGCTTTGAGTGAATTGTTTGAAATACTTCTTTCATTATTGTATTGTATTTCATTTTACTAGTGTTCCAACTAGCTTAATATTTTCAATACCATCCACGAATCTACTAACCAATTTTTTTCTTTCTAGAAAAATATCTGTATAACAAAACATTYGCAGAGGACTGTAAAATCTATATGAGGAATTGCATAGGCTTCAGCTACTTTCTTTTGCTGGTTATATGACATTGTGCTTTGTTTGTTGTGTTTACAGGAGAGAAATAGCAAGTTAACAGCAATTATTTCCAGCTTTATTTAAAAGAACGATTTTCTTTATATTTTTTTTTATATGTGGGAAGAAAGTGGATTAATCTAATCTTTACTGGGATTTGATAATCTAAAATTGCTAAGAACACTGTAATTTACTTTTCCTTTCCCTGTCCTGTTAAGACAGGCTGGAGAGCTGGGYGGAGAGGAACCTCCTGAGGTTCAAAAAGGGCAAGTGCAGGGTCCTGCACCTAGGGAAAAATAACCCTAGGCACCAGGACAAGCTGGGGGCTGACCTGCTGGAGAGCAGCTCTGCAGAGAAGGACCTGGGAGTGCTGGTGGATGACAGGGTGACCATGAGCCAGCAATGTGCCCTTGTGGCCAAGAAGGCCAATGGTCTCCTGGGGTGCATTGGGAAGACTGTTGCCAGCAGGTGGAGGGAGGTGATCCTGCCCCTCTRCTCAGCCCTTGGGAGGCCTCATCTCGAGTACTGGGTCCAGTTCTGGGCTCCCCAGGTCAAGAGAGACATGGAGCAACTGGAGAGAGTCCAGTGTAGGGCTATGAGGATGATCTGAGGGCTGGAGCACCTGCCCTATGAGGAACAGCTGTGAGAGCTGGGCCTCTTCAGCCTGGGGAAGAGCAGCCTGAGGGGGGATCTTATCGATGTGTCTAAGTACCTGAAGGGAGAGTGTCAAGGGAACCGGGACAAACTCTTTTCAGTTGCCCCGTGAGACAGAACAAGAGGCAATGGGCAGAAATTGAACCACAGGAAGTTCTGCCTGCACGTGAGGGGGAATTTCTTCCCTGTGGGAGTGACGGAGCACTGGAGCAGGTTGCCCAGAGAGGTGATGGAGTCTCCTTCTCTGGAGATCTTCAAGGCCCATCTGGATGCAACCCTGTCTGACATGCTCTAGGTGACCCTGCTGAGCAGGGAGATTAGACTAGATGATCTCCAGAGGTCCTTTCCAACCTTACTTATTCTGTGATTCTATGATTCTATGATATAGAGAACTTAGAYATTTGATATTAAGATGACGAGAGTGTAAAGAAAGAATGCAAATTCACCAGAGTGCTCATTTGGGAAAAATAGACAAAAGAGGACATTTTATAAGGAAAGAAGAGTATCATTGTTCCAAAGCCTAGCATAACTGGATTGCAATAAATATATTTTACTGACAGCATACTTCCTAACAAGAAAAAAAAAAAGTGAATAGTAGTGGTACTTGTTTTAAAAGTATAGCTGAAAAATTCAACTATAAAATACTGTATCGTAGATTTACAAAAGAGTTCATAGTTAAATAGGTCAAAACATACTTTCTGAGGAGGAGCATTTATATCAGCATAACAGAACTAGATAAGAAAATCAAATACTGAAGGAGATTAAAAAAAATTGAGGCCACTTAGTAGTAGGTTCTCCAGAGTAACTGGAAGACAACAGGAGTGTTCATTTTTGAACACTCTTATGATATTTAAATATTGCAAATTATTTGAGAAAATCTAACRTAACAAAGTATGATTTAATGTACAGGACTATTAGCTTTCCTCACTCCATGTTATTTTCAAAGCCTTGAAAATAATAAATGTGTGAAAATCAATCTTTTTTTTTTATAGTTTGTATCAAAACATACTGAAACTATTGAAACCTATACAGATACTATTCTTACAACTGAGAGAACAATACTATCCTTTCCATATCTTTGTAACTGAGACCTCCGACAGCAATATAAAACAATATTCCTAACTCTCTAGGCCTAAAACTATKTATCTAAAAGGAACCATTTGGCTTAGTAGCCTTATTTTCAGAGACCTTCAGGTTATAAAAACTGAAGCCTTTTAACTGCTACATAATGAAAAAAGAGGGAAAAAAAAAATCTCACATTCATACATACTTTCTACTCAAGCAAACACCTCTCTCCACATGCAGTCTACTTGCTAAGAAGTGTTTTTGATGTTGCAAAAATGCTTCTTTTAAAAGTTTATTCTTTWAAAAATTKCTATGAACTATACTGATAATTCCAGGACTRTGTAAACATTGAGAAAAAATGGACCTATGTTCCTCTAAGAAGATTCAAAGAAGTATGAATTAGTTATACTCTCCAATTAATGTCTAAGGAAAATGAGACATTATCTAGTCYTTTATTTTTGCAGTAATACTACACAAATGTTATTCGTATAATCCAGAATACRACATCTAATGACTAAACACTGAATGCACATGAATTAGACAATTAAGCTGGCATTAAAAAAAAAACAATTTATATAACAACAAAGAAAGGGAATGTGTTTTCTTTTACAATACTCAAAGTCAAAATTTAGATATCTTTCTCTTCCTCAAATGCATAATCTGATTCAGGGAGAAATAAGAGAGATTCTTATAGAAAGGACCATATAAGTTTTYTTCYTTTTTTTTTTCYTCTAAAGCTGATGATTGAAATATTTGTAATTTAAAAAGTATCATTGAAGAGTGACATGCTGTGTTTTTCTTTTAATCTGAMTAGAAAAATTACACTTTTTACAGTGTGATTTTTTCAAAAAACTCTCAATTAAATTGAAATGTTGATGTTTCCAAAATTGTTATCTCATTTTGACATAATAAGCTTTTTTTTTAACTTTTAAAACTTCTATTATTTTCTTCTTCCTTCTCACACTTTCAAACTGACATCAATAGAATGAATGAGGACCTGTATTGTTATATATTTTGCATAGATAAAGATATTTTCCCCTTTTTATACCCTTTTTTGTACTTTGTTAATGCTTTTCTTATTTTCTCAGATTACTTAATTATAAAGGTATGCAATAGGATAAAAGAGAAGGAAAAACCTAAAAACTAGTGCAATCTAATTAAGATAATTCTATGCATTGCAAAAAAGGAAAGGAATAATGTAAAAACAAGAAACAAAGTTATAATGCAAAACTAATGCAAACTAGAAATATAAATTTGTTGTTTTCTTTTTTTTCTAAAAATATTAAGTGTGAAAAACTAAAGCTTAGATTCCATTTTTTTTTGTGAGGAAAAGCTAATTTTTACTCATGTATCCAGCCTTTAGTTGTGAAAAACTGATCCCTGACCAGAATTTATTTTGCTCCAAGCCATGACTTTGCATTTAAAGGAATGGAAAGCCTGAAGAGAAGATTGTAACTGAATCTCGTGCTGGTGGTCTCTCTCACAGTTGGATTCTGTTTACACTAGCACAGCCTAGTATTCCCATGTCAGATGCTTCAACTGTCTTAGTGAAGAAGCCTTTCAACTTCAGCTCCTTTGACTTACGGGCTTGTAATGAAGCAACCTGACTTCACCTCCAGTTCTGTATAGTTCAGGGTTCATAGTTCCTTCCTCCAGTAAAGAGACTCTCAGTTCTGAAATGGGATGCATTAAGATCATAGGATAATTCAAGCTRGAAAGAATGTCAGRTAGTTGCTGGTCCAGCCTCTTACTCAGAACAGAGGCCAAGTTGCACAGTTGCTCTTTCTTTATGCACCTTCTTTATGGCTTCACTTTCCTGATAGTGAACAAATTTCTCCTAATCTGCTCCTTAAATCATTTTTTTTCTATATCTCATTTGGTTTCCTCTTCTCTTGACTGACCATTCCCAGAATGTGACTAGAACTGCCATAGAAGTTTGGGAGGTCATTGGGYTTTCATTCTACATACCAGCCCCAAAGGAAATAACTCAAGCCTATGGCAGCTAGCTGGAAGAGAAAATTCAGAAGAGATCCAGTGTCTTCTTTTCAAAAATAACAAGGTAAAATCATGCTTTTTGACATTATGTGAWTTTCTTGTGTCAGCATCTGAATCAAGACTTGTTTACTCTTCAAGCACAAAAAGATTATTAATTATATCCATCAGTAAGTATGGGAATCAAGGAAATTATCTCCATGAAATGCCATTGTGGATGGTAGACCATATCAAGGCACGCTGCAAGACAACCAAGGCAGGATTTCCATCCACTGTCCAGTGAATTCCACCAGAGCTCAAGGTATATTACTGACCTCAGGAAAAAATGTTTCTGTTCCTCATACTTGCAAAGTTCTGGACCTTTATCTAGATGTTTGTGGAGCTTAAATGTGTTTTGATAATCTCTGTTTTACAAAAGACTGTAAGTCTCATCAGTATGGAGCTGAAACATGTAAGATACTGTTCAAAGCACTCACAGTATAAAACTGCATGCGGACGATCACTTGAAGATGATAATTCTTTCCAGAGATCAAGAAGTGTACTCACATGAATATTTATTTTATGTCCTTTACTTCACCGTCTGTCTTTGTCCTGTAGTCCTGCTACATACACTGTGTTTATGCATGACTTGTTAGGTATGCTTTTCCCTCATCTCACCTCAGCTGGGAATAATGTTATGCACAAATAGAAGTTGAATGACCATTGCTCACCAACATTTTGGACAAGTATACATGTATATRCAAACACATATTTATATATAAAGACAGTTTCCCCATCAGATGAAGAAGGTATCTCTAAATATCTTCAGATCTTCATTATAATTCCTCAGAACCCCATTAAAACTCCTTATTTTTTCACTCTGTCTTCAAAGCATCTGACAATGCTTAAACTCATAGTATTTTAAAACCACTGCTTAATATTGTCTCTAGGCTTTATATTACCACTCCCAGCCTCCAACCATCTGTCTCACTCCATCTGTTGTCTCGTCTTATACTTAATTTGAAAATTCTTTGGATGGGGATTGTCTTCTTGGCTTGTGTTTTGTGCATAGGGAGCCTGGCCTCTAATTGGGCTTCCAAGAACTATGGTAATGTAAATAATAGTAAGCAATAACGTCAGTGAAGAAAAATTATTGAAGAAAGTATAAAGTTTGACCAAACAGAAGACAGAACATTCACAGTATCTGGAAGACTTTATTAAAGGGACAACATTAATGCCTTACACTGAACAGTGTATTTCTGTGACAATAATATTTAAACATCTAKATAAGTCGTACGCGTTATTGCAACTGACTGCTCTGAAATTTTAATTTAAACAGTGGGGAAATATAAGCTAAATCTCCAGCATTTTTCTGAGATTTTACAGATTTGTTTGTTTGTTTGTTTAAATTTAGAGCTTCTGCTGACTATTTTGGAAATTCTGTTTGTATGAGTATTGATAATGTAGTTCATGGGAATACACTGCAGYATATGACCTACGTTAATCTCTGGGAAAAAAATGGACTAAAGCTTGCATTACAGTTACCTGATCTTACCTATCTATCCTGGCTGTTTATATGGTTTCCCTTATTTTTGGTCAAAAAGATATTAATCATTAAGAAAATAGAATAGTGCATCCCTTCACAATTAAAGCTTGGTCAGATGTATCTCTGTTACCATTTCCTCCAGAGAGAAGCTGTCAGATTTCACTTTAATTTCAAGACTTCTGTGAAAGATCACCTTAATTATAGGATTCTTGGCATAGCATTTATATTGTCATTCAATTTGATYGATGCATATTGCTGTGTTGTCAATCTTAAAATATATTAAACTTATTTTCAAAATGTATTTTCATTAACTAGATACTTATTATGCAACTGGAATATGAAATATGCATTTTAAAAGGCCYTTTTAAAAATAATTATATATTTTTATTACAGATTTTGAGTTTGGTTCTCATTTAGAGCCTCTCAGTGTCAGAATGTAGGACCTAAAGAATTGCTGCTAATTTATTCTCATGTTTAGCTTCACAGTCAGAACATATGTTCCCAGCCCAACCACAGGTTAAAAGAAGATTCCACAGACTATGTGCAAATTAGAAAGAATTAAGTAGAGTGTGTTATCTTCTTAAATATATTCATATGTCTAGCATATTAGAAAATACAAAACTTTGCTATAGAATCGGAAGTTTCATTTGGCATATTACACTATTAAGATTTTATTTTAGAACAGTAAGAACTTTACAGAGATCTGCATATGAAAGTAACATAACATTCAAGTCTATAATAATGAAGAGAAAATAAAGAAAAAATGAGAATGAATAACATTTTTAGTGGAAAAAAAAATGGCTGTATTCTAGTAATGGATTCAGATGATATTATGATAAACTTTGTTGTTTGCTACTTCATAAGTTCCAAAATGCCTATGCGCATTTAATTTTTCTYTCCTGATAGAAATATTCATATATACAACCAGGTAAAAAATCCTATATCTAAATCTCATGTTTCCTATCTACATTGGATTCAATTAACGCATAAAAGTCACATTTATTTGTAGAGACTATTACTGTTGGAAAGAAAGAAGTTATACTAACCTAATATATAATTATATAAATATAAAATTAATTTACAGTAGAAACTGTACTTAAATAACTGTAGCAGTTGGGGGAAAAAAATCACATCCCTAGGCAACAGTTATACAGGTTAACTAACCAAAGYAGACTAGGCCATTATCTTTTCAGAAAAACTCCCAGCTTCTACAAAGCTAGTCTACGTCTGTGACTTGCAATTAAGATGCTTTTGCTGAGATGGCTTCCATCTCGTGGGCTGAACATTTGGCTTAAACAGATCGTCTCCCGCTCTTTCAGGACCCTAGTGCAATGGTGAAACTGATGATGAACGCCAGTAAATAGAGTTTTCTAAGCCCTGATCTCAAATAAACCAATGAGCTTGCGGCTATTTCATTACCTTTAATTCTCTGTGGAAAAGGAGGGAAGGCTGAAGACTCACAGATTTTAAATGCTAACCAAAGATAAGTTGGACATAGAACCAATATGTACAAAATTATAAACGAGTTCCAATGAACAGGCTTTGTTATCTTTCAATTCACACTGATGCGTGTGATTATTTTCTTTATATTTTTCTTAGATAAATAAATGTCATGTCAAAACACTTTAGTAGACTGTAAAAAATATTTACAGACTTCTAAGTGCCAGCAATATTACTGTAATTATCATAGAAGTGATGTACAGCATTAAAAAAACATTCTTATTTAAGAATTTATTATTTATATAGTGCAGTTGAGAGGCATGTTCAARCAACCACATAACATAGAATCCACTTCATTGTGTAGGACAGTTAATTTATCTGCTTTACTCTGGAACCCTGCTTGTCACATAAAACTGTGAAGGCAGAGCTGAAGCTTGCTAACATAAGGTTTATTAAAAAATAAAATACATTTCAACTTCACTCTTAAAATAGTAAAATACAAATTAATTAGGATGTTGCCAAATGAATTATGCAATCTGTGTCTCAGAAGCGCTCAACAATTTAATGTGGTTTAAGGTACTCAGCCTGAAACACACATGCAACTTACAGTTATTATTTGTGTAGAAACTGTGTCCAGGAGGCTCAGTCACAGAGTCCCTTGTGCCAGGAGATGTACAATATAGACCAAAAGGAAGGGCTTCTGCCCAAGGGGTGGACATGTTAAACCCCCAGCGTAATTGAATTCAAGTACCTATGATGTATATGTGAGATGACTTCTTCTATAGGCAGTGGAGGAAAATACCTTTTCAGAGTCAGTCTCCTCAGCCTAGGATGTATGGAATAGATCATGTTATTTCTCTCTATGAAGTATAAAGACAGTCAAACTGACTAGCTCTGATGAGACTTTTATATTGCAGGTATCTAATATTAATGCAGACTTTCTCCTAAGTTCTGGAAAATAACCAATGGTGACAAAAAAAGCTATTCACTTTAAAAGACTAAGTAAAGTTAACTGATTACAAAATCATATTGCTGAGTGGTATGTAAAGAAGAGAAGGCAAGACTTTGMATAAGAATACATGGAATATACAGGTTGACAGCAGTAAGAGTTAGAGATTTGGTAGACTATAAAGTTGTTAAGGTAATGGTACCACTACGGATTTGCAGACCTATGGTCTTAGAAAAAGAGCTCTCCTTTGACCCCTAAGTGCAATTGGGAAATGTTTAAAACAGCAGTTTCTGATGGGACCTACTGCACCATTCTTCTACATTTCAAAAGAACAAGAAGAAATAAGGATGCAACAGTTTACTTATTTGGGGCCTTCCCCATAACGAAGAGAGGAGAGCCTTAAGAATTATTTTTTCTATTACAGGTAAAACTTTCTTCTGTTAGTTTGTCTAATTCATGCTTAGCTTATGACAGAAGACATTTGTAGAAGATAGTCTGTAAACTTGTGGGTGTTATTTTGTTTGTTGTTGCTGTTTCCATAAAATATTTTAGTTTAACATTTCTTCTGAGTATTCATTCATTCCCAGATCTCACGAGCTGGCACGCGTTGTTTGTGTATCCCACCAAAAAGAATAACCCTCCCAGAGAACATATAGGAGTTTGTTTTGCTGGATATTGTATTCAACTTGCAGCAAAAACAGAAAGGAAGGATAAAGGTTAATTTTCATAGAAACATCTCATAATATCAGAAAAGCTCGATGGCATTCTCCAAATGTATATTTTGAAGCAAAACCTCCGAGTCATAACTCACATCCTGTCCCCAAAACAGTAGGACCAACTTTCATTCCTTRTTTTCTAAAAAACTTGACATTGGTACAATTTTTGAAAGAACAACAGATAAGTCCTATTCCAGCCATTCTAGTACCATACATTCTAGCAAATTACTTTCAGAGGAAAAAGGAGAAGTCTTTTTTTCCACAGAAATTTCATCTTTTCTCTGAAAACTGCTTTTAAGCCCATTCCTTATCTTGCACAAAAGCTAGATAAACTTTTTTCTTTTTCTTTTTCATCTTTGAGCATTTATATAGTTTTAACTTAAATTTCACAAAATTTCATATATGTATACATGCATTCTTATGTATGCAGAGTTAAATTTATCCTTTATGGTGAGCAATGAATTCTAGCCAGATATGCTTTCTCACCTTGCCCTTACATGTACACTAATGTTCTAAATATTCCCTTTAACTAATCACAAGTAATAAATATTTTAACTGCAGTACAATATTCCACTTTTAAATATTGGAGCAGTTCATGTTATCTTCATTTAGCTAAGACAGATATTCCAAAATCCCGTGAACTGAAAGAGAAAATGACAGGGACTGGAGGAATGGGACCCAACAACACACCTTTAGCTCTGCTTTTTTTAACAATTAGACAAGTAAAAAGTGAAGTAATGCTGTTAAATATATTAATGAGCACCTTCACCCAACATGACYGCATCATATCTTGCACCAGGAAAAGCCTGGGAAAAGAACTATGTTTATTAAACATTTATTGAGGCAAAACCTCTAATGACTACATGGTAAAGGGCAATACATCTGGCTAAGGGAAGTCCTACTAAAGATACTGCTTTCTTTTAAGAATATGTTTCTGAATGGCTAGCAAAAGGAATTAAAAATTTGTAGAATAATTATTCCTACATATAATTATATATACATGTATAAATAACTTATGCAAAAACTGGATTATGAAAACCCATGACTATTTAGCTTAGCCATAGCTTTGGGAAGTGTTATTACCTAATCTCTGCCTCTGCACCTCCATATTTTGTGGTTGGGTCAACTGCTAATTTAGTCTGCTAGTTACTACATTTCTGATTAATCTGAAAAACTGTATGTTTATAACAATGCAGAGTGAGGCAAAGCATCATTTGGAAAAGAAATTTAAAATCTGTGCTTAAATATAAATCCTGGATTTACAAATAAAATATTTGATTGCACAAGAATTGAAATGGAAGATCATGCTAAAAAAATATGACAGATGTGTTGTGATCTGCTGTGATTATCCTAACTTTAAGAAGACTATTGCAAAAAATGTCTTTGAGTTATTAAATAAAAGTTTTAGAAGAAAATAGAGGCAGCAGAAAGCTATGAACAGATAATGTAGAAAGAAGTTATAAAAATGTCTAGGAGCTAAATAAATATGGAAGGACAAAAACTAATGATATTGMAGGGAAAGTATTTTGGAAAATCCTTCTCTAAAAAGGCCAAATGAAGAAAAGAAAATCACTTTTTTYCTGCAAGAAAAGACACAACCTTTGGAATACACTGTTATGAGACATCATTGAGTCCTACGACTTACAAGGCTCATAAAACAAGATTTTTATGCTGTACAGCTCCATAACATCCTAATAGATAGCAATTCAAGCAAAATACATTATCAAAACAAATTTCTACAATGTTTACAAGCAAAAACTAAGACACCATAAAAAAGTAAAGGACTGTTAACAATGTGTTTTTGCAGTTCAGACTTTAGATAAGAAAAGAAGACTTAAATGCATACAATGATGGRGATCACTACAATAGAGGTCTGTTTCTTACACATTTTTGAAATAATAAAGTAGAAYAGCCTTATCATATATGTAATCATGTTGCATAGTACTCAGTCAGAATCACACAACCAAAAGTAGACAGTATATTTATTCATCTTGTTAGACACCTGATGTGAGGTTTCAAGKTTTTTTTTTCCTTTGTAGTATAAATGCTTTTCATCATATTCCTTTCTGATAAGTGACTKCTTTCTTCATGAGTTTTAGTTTGTTTTCCTGAAGAAGCAAAAGTCTTTGGTGAACAGGGATTTCTTGCACAGAGGATGAAAGCATCTACCATATGTTGGCTCCTTTTTCTTTTTTAATTAATCTTTAACAGTACAGGAACTCAAAATGAGATTTTAAAAGCAATATTTTTGAGGATCGTTGCATATGGAGCTAATAGGTAGAGAAAAAATGATTTACTAACACATAAATTAGGCAGATTGAACTGGGCCATGAAATCAGACAATCTGGAATAAGATTCCASGTTTCAGAAACACTTAATAATCTATTTGATTACTTCAGCACATCAATCATCTTTAATCTTACCTCTGATAAAGAAATAACATCTCTATAACACTTTTAAAATAATGGAAAACCAACTGAACTAATTTAGAAGTTAGGAAAATATTCTCACAAGTGTCTTTGGGGACAGAGAGGTAGGAAGAGATGAATTTTCTTACAGAACAATTTTGCARCACTCATTTTCAGATAGCAAAGTTTTTTTTTCTCCAATTTATTTAAACTAGCAATAAACAAACCTGAAAAAATTGTTCCTTTAAAAACTTTAAAGAGGATTTCCCACATGTAAAGTTGCTCTAATCACATGAAGTGATTAAATGTAGGACAAAGCTTAATCTACTGTTGCTGCTTAAGAGACCATATAAATTTGATTCTACCCCATCAGTTTTTCCCAAATTAAACTTACTCATCAATTATTAGRTCTGATTGTACATCCACTGAAGTCATAGGTAAAGTCATTACCTTAAAACAGCCCTTATTTGGTTCATTACTTTTGGCTGTGCTTGTTGAGCTCCTGCCAAGTTGTTGACATAGATTCCAGTCAAACAAAGAACTTAAGCCTGTGTTTAAGTCTAAGCATATAGTTTTATCTAACAAAAATTCTGGATGAAAGCGGCAGACTTCCAGCCTTCAGTCTTAGTATGGTTGAAACGTCCAATTAGTTCAGCAGAAATTATGCTTTTGATAACAAAAATATCAGACCTGAACAACAGAGGTTTGATGTCATCCAGAGGCAAAGAAAAGGAAAACACTGACCACTTCATAAAAATATGTCCTATTTCTACAGCGTTTATTTTTTATAAGAAAATCCAACTACATATTCTGAAATCCTATATATACTGCACTCTGCAACCTGTTGACATTACTCCAGTGGAACAAGAATGTCGTTCTTTTTAGAACAAGAAACTTATAAAATGATTCTGCTATACAGCTATTACCTCCTAGAGAATTTATGAAACCAAAATGTTTCACTAAGGTAGTAGAAATGGGTGCTAACATTGTCTCTCACATAAACACTTAGGAAGTCCACAAAGAAGTTTTGAGAAATTTTGCTTGTTTCTTAGTGGTTGCCTTGCATTGTTCCCTTCTTCTTCTTCTTTTTTTTTTTTTTTTTTCCCCNCTCTCTCTCTCTTTTTTTTTTCCTCCAGGAAATGTGAAGATTATTTTTGACACTGAATTCTGACGAATTTATAGTTGAATAGGAGATACACATGTATATTCTGATATTTTAAAATCAGCAATGAAAGTGGAAATCAGATTTTTGAGATAACCTAGAATTTAGGCTACCCCTACTTACTAGCTCAGCTGTCCTTAAAACAGTCTGAAATGAGGCTTAATCAGGAAAAAAGGAACTGAATACCAAAGTAGACTGCAAGTTGTTTTCAGTTCTAACTAATCTCTGCTCTGATATTGGTCTCTCTGAAAATGTGGATAATCTGTCTGCATATTCAGCTCTTGCTGTAAAAAAATGAGAAATATAATTTATTCACAAAGAGAGAGTTATTGTTTTACAAAGTGCTACATGGAAAGAATTGTCTGTTTTAAATTCCAGCACTCCAAAGTATTATATATGCAAAACATTAAATAAAAGCTGAGCTTGCAGACAGTGCTGTTCTATGGATTTATCCTAAATTCCCATGATTATGCCACAGCTGGGTACACACATATTATTTCTGCTGTAAGAATTATTAAAAGAAGCTTTTGGTCAATAAACAGTAAAGCAGCAGTGTCACCCAGCAGACACCTTTAATAAAATTAAAGTGCTTGGTGCTTGGTGCTAGGCAGCAGGTAGAATTACTTACAATAAATAGCATATCCTCTCTCTCACTCGCTCTCCCTCTCTCTTAATGAAACTCAACTAATAAAGATAACGCTAAGTATTGATAGCTGTTTAGTAAAATAAATATCCCAGGAAGTGTTCATTGTGGAAATTAAAAGCCTGATATAACCTTCAGTGAACTAATGCAAAGAATAAGTTTAGAAGGCTTGGTTGACATTACAGTTTTAAGAACACATTACCTTATTCTGGACTACAGGAATCTTGGACGGTGAAGGGTGTGGAAAGAGCCTCTCCTAAATGTAATTGAGTTTTTAAAGGCTTTGTGAAAGTTAAGTGTGGATTTAAGATGAAGATTTTGAAGCCTGCATGGACATATAAAATACGTTTTTTTATGTTTGAACCAAAAATACTTTTTCTTGTCAGTAGGAAAATAAAAATATTCAAAAAAAACCCTGATAAATTCAAACAAGTTTTCATCCATCTTATGCTGTTTTATCATCAGAAATCAAAGTAATTATTAYATTTTTTACCTTTTTCTTTTATATGAGATTATCTAACACTGAAAAAGCAGTTTCATTTAGAAATTCTTTTTAGAATGTGATATTTCAAAGGGGGCTTCCTCAAATGATTGTAATTTTTAATGTTTCATATTCTAAGATCTATTTTTATTTTTTAGCTTTTAAAATTGAATTATTCTAAAAGAACTGCTGATGGATAGCATCAAATTTAATGATATGTTAATCATATCATTAAATCATTGCAGCAGTTATTCAGCTGCAAACATATAAACTTCATATGAAATAAAATAAGAACATCTACCAGATGAGAAAAAAAGATGGGTTAAATAAAATAATRGCAAAAGGTTTAAAGACCCTCTCTGGAACTGGAAAAGAACAGATAATCCTATATGGTGCTATCAGTCTATGAATAAGCGACTAAATTTACAGGCTATTTCAGATAAACTTATATGTTTACATATTCATTCCTGTGAACATGGGCTACACAGGTTTGCTCTGAGTGAATACTSCTGAATAAAGACTCCAGTAACATAAAGCAGTATTGGCATGGAAATACTAGCAAAACCCTAAATGAATTTCAGTTTTGTCCAAACTTTGTCTGTCTCAGAGTAGTTTTGTGTTACAAAAAAGTAAACTTTTTGGTGACAGAGATTATCATGAAAAGAAAACTTTTCTTCTGTAAAGCATTATTTTTAACAGTTATTTTGAAATCCACCCCCTTCTTGCCCCAGCCAATCTTTAACCTTGTCAGGTTTAATGGTTTTTAACTTTTATTCAGCTGTCATATTCTTGTCTCTCATTTTCCTTGCTAAAAAAGTTACCATCTGTCTGAATCAACAATATTTTCATTCTTAAAGCATCTTCTCCCACAACATATGTCTTAAATTTCTAATGTGAATCAGAATATTTGAAGGATGTTGTCAACGATCATGCCACCAACCTGATTGAATCAGCCGTGGCTTTTTGCCAATTAAACTGCACACTTTGAAGGAAAATATAAATAGTGCTTTGTTGCAAAATTCAGTAAGGCTCACTAGGAAAGTGAAACATAGCTTTTCTAAGATTATTTTTTCTTTTAATTTTGTGGAATAAGAAATTCAATTGATTTGACTGGGTATTTTGTGGTATGTTGATTAAATTAATTTTTAAATATTAGCTGTTTTTTAAATTAGATATCTTTTATAGTTTTTATATATATATATGTATATATATATATATATATAAAAGTTGCCTGAAGAATTAAATCAACAAAAATACTTTTGTATACCTCTAGAAGCATGTCATATTACAAAAAAATGTTCAGGCCATGGAATCTATGTGATGTTATATTATTTCCTTTTTCTTACACTCTAATTGCTGATTCTAAAGTGTTTGTAACCTTTTCTTACCTTGATAGAGTCATTAATATTTTACCGACTAATAATTTTTGACACTTTTTCAGCACTAGCAGAATTTTAAAAATATATTTTGTCAATAGAAAAAAAAAGCTTTTGAAGACTTGTCTTGAAAGAAAGTGAAAAAGAATAGTTCAAATATAGATGGAAAGAGTCTTTAATGAAAAGTACTTTGGAGAGAATGTTCTGAGGAAAACTGATTCCAGTTAGAAGAAATTAAGAGCTTTTGGAGTCTACAGTATTAACGACCTCTATACAACATATTTTTCACCCACTATTTTCACTGAACTTTGAACAATTCGGTCCTACAAAGTGTTGTRTGCCTTATATCCACCATCTTCAAAGGTTTTAGTAAAACTAGTTGAAAATTTTCAGTAGTGTAAAATTATGCTTTGACCACAAGGATTGCTTTTCTAYAAAAATGCCTGCTTTTCAGAGTGTTTGTTTTTTGTCATTAAAACCTGAATGGCCCAACCCTGATGCAGCCCAAATGCATTTTTAAGAGAGAGTCATTGTATATTTGCAATTTGCTTAATGAGGCATCCTTTAAAAGCACAAACGGTCCCTCCCAAATGGACTGTATAAGTTGCACTAGTAGAAGTCTTCACTAATAAAAGCACAGTGATGCCAAATGTACATTCTATTCTAGTAAGATTTGCTTTTTYTATGTCAAAGAGAAGGGAACTTATGATTGCATAGCAACTCTGTTATTTGCAGAGTTTTCACACATACTTACACCAAACATAAACATTCCATAGTCTAGATATACATCAGGATTCCAGATTCAGTATGCCTCCATACCTCAGTATGCAGAAGGAAGCGTAAAAGTATCTTACCTCTGTTAAAACACTGAATTTATGTGTGTGAAGCATTAATTGCTGAAGAAGAGAAATGCAGTCTTCCCAACTCAGAATAAAAATGGTAAGCCAGGCTATAAACTGATGATACCTCTGAAAACCTTCGTTCCAACCGGACAGCAGAACTGGAGTAAGTGACTCGACAAAGCTGTTTCTCCCCTTTAAGCACAAACTCTGTTTTTCTTCCAGTTTTTAAGTTGTTTTGGACTGATCCATCACATATTTTCTGTAGTTCCATAAAGAATGTACTGGTCCCCTGATTTAGCCTTTTATAAAGAGAGCCCTTTGCCTTCAGAAAGAATAAAAGTCACTGAATGTGCAGCAAAGATCCTATGTACACCCATGAAAGAACCTGTATCTTGACAAATTTGGTATACGCATTTGCACAGCCTTGAATAGGGCTGTGAAAAAAAACAGCACAAAGTTTTCTTATACTATTTGAGACAGCAAACGCAGTTATGTGACTGAGTCATAGTTTCTTTCATGAGATAGTGCAGTAGCCCTGACCCACCTATCATGCAAAGCCTCAATTTATCTCAAAGCTATAGTTTTCTTACATTAGTAGATGCATCGTACAATGCCCTGAGCACTGCGGCAGCATGCTAGTCAGTAATAACTGAAGGATGATTACAGTACTTCTGCATAACCACACGGAGGCTTTCTGTAAACGTAAACAGGTACAAGTGAAAGGAAAAAGAAAAAAATCACAAATATACGCAGAAGAAGAAGTGAGAGTTGGTTTAGAGCAAAAGACGACCGAGAATATACTTCTTACTTCCTTTTGGCAGGTACAAATGACATTTTGATTTCTGTAGCTGGGACATAGAATATCCATATTTCATGATAAAAGTAAAAGCTGGTGTCCACGACAAGAGTAATGACCATTTGTTAAGGTGTCACATTCTTTAAATCAGAATCTCATCTGATTTAACATAAGATTAATTTTGGCACAACTGTCAAGCAGGAAGACATCACAGAATATTTTTAAAACTCAAGAGCAGTTTCAATGAGAAAACCCCTATTCTTTGTGTCACTAATTACCCAAATTGAGAGGGTCACCTTCTCTCTCTCTCCTTTTCTCTCTCTCTCTCTCTCTCTTTTTTTTTTTATTCTATGAGACAGATACTTAATGGCAAAAAAGAGGTACAGCAGATTAGAGGAAGATATGTTATCCCATGGTGAGGATAACAACCAAAATGAGRCTTGTGTAGAATGAAATTTACATTCCAGTCAATGTTCGTAGTGTATAATCAAGTACTATGTGCAGTTAAATGAGTCTGTTGTCTCGCTATAATGAATATCTACATCCATCCTAACAGTTAATGAGGAATAAATGACTTATTATCAATGAATGGCAGTATCTAACTAGCTCTGCAACAAAAACAGAATATTAATATGTGTAGCTAAAATAGATCTTAAATGATAATGAACTAAGTCAGGCTATTAATTATTTTAAAAGCCTCTAGTAAGGAATTGGTGCTCAGCTGGTTCAAGGGCCCTTGCATGTTTACAGACAGTATTAACAAATAACCCTTTAAAATTGTATCTCAGGACTGCACGAAAGARTACCTTTATGAAACACAAGGGCTGCTGTGGCTCCCTCTAGCTCAGCAGACTGGGAGCCTGTTCTCACCTGGAATTAGGACTAGTTACCTTGGAGAAAGCCACAAGAATTGTCTAGGGCTGATTATGCATTGACCAGCTACCTGGGGAAGATTCATCCTAGTCTTCATCTGCGCAGGGTGAGTATGTGCTCACACATGTGCACGAGGATACCACCTTTACTTTTTCTTTAAAATCTTTTCTAGTACAATGRCAAAATCTCATTGCCACATGAATGTCAGATTCGTGTCTGACTATTGCTCTTAGCCTCAGCGATACGATCTTCAAGCGAAGAAATTGCAGTTATTGTAGAACGTTGCCTTGTCCTTGAAGAAATATTGCTAGCAGTGAGTAGACAAGATGATTGTTTGTCTATAYGGACTATCAGCTAAATTCTCGACATAAATTTAGGTGTGGGTGTTCACTTAACACTAGCTAACTTTAGATACATCCTTAGCTACCATTTCTGTATAGAAAGCTATTCCCCAAGCCTCACTGAATTCAGAAAACTTGAATATCTCAGGTAGATTTCAGCAAACAACTAAACACTAAGCAAGTTTTCATTTGTCCATCTGATGCCACAAAGTTGARTATTTTTAAATTATTGGTGATTTTTATTATCAGTTCAAATAAATGAAATAGTGTAAGATTTCACTTGGATTTGAGACTCCAAGACACACTGCTAGGCAAATTCATTCTCACAGATTCTTCCATTGAGCAGAGGTAATGAACTTGGGAAGAAATGATTTAAGAGCAATGATTACATATATTTTTAATGCATTTTCCTCTTTTCTCTTATGTGCTATGAGAACAATGTATATTAAAATTATTATGTCTCTAGAAGAAAAGATAAGTTCAACTCTAATGATGTAGCTGAAATTTTATACAATGCCGATAAAAAATAATTAAACTTTATTGCAAATATGTATAAGTATACACGAGTATATATGTAATCAGATATGAACTCACAAAATTACRTGTACAGATAGCTAATTAGTATGTRTGTTTGAGTGTTATACTGGACTTGAAAGAATCAATATCTGAAATTAAGATAATGAATGTTGTTAAATCTAACTAATTTTCATGAGAGATTTTTGAGTCATTTCCAGAACAAATTTTTGTTTTATTTCTTTTCCTGATCATAGAAACTCTCAAAGAAAGATAAGCATGGAAAAGTATTTGAAATACATTGTTTCTCCCTATTTATTTTTTCTTGACTTGACTTTACCTGAAATTCAATCCTCTGAATACTATGTTCTCTTCATATAGGCATACTTACAAATGGCATATGGACAGACTATTCCAAATTACAACTTACCTGAAGCCTAAACCAAGGTCATCTAAATCTGCATGTGTTAACTCCAGTTTTAGCTGAGCTCTGCTTTCAGTCATACACACATGGTATTTGTTAGGGAAAAAAAATTCTCTGTGATTGATTTTCTATGATCTCTTTAAAGATTTTGCATTTCTGTGACACATTTTGTCACTTAGGTTGACAAATATACTGTCACTTTTGCATATTTTACTTTTCTTCTTAACAGAGCTAAAACAAACTGGTGTTTCTACTTCATACGCTTTGATGATTTAAATAATAGGAACTTCTCTCAATGCCTAAACAATAGGAGAAAATGTTGCACTTTTCTATTTTATCAATGATGCTGTGTCTCTAAACTAGGCCAGATCATGTCAACAGTCAGTGTATTAAATACAATCTGTACTACCACAACCTGAAACTCAAATAACATACTGTATAACAAAAGGTCTGGCCATTGTACATTAAACTGAATAAAGAAAACCTGAGGAATGCTTCAAACAATACGGTGAGAAGGTACCTCCAAGCATGTTCACATAACTGAACAAGATAGCAAAATGTAAAGATCAAAATACTGCAGGAGACAGAAAATGATTTCCTAATTGCAAAGGTTAGCAAGTTAAGCACAAAGCCATTGGGGAAAAAAAAAAAGCCATAGATTAATATCTTGTTTTCCATATAAGAACTTTCCAGTGATGTAGAGTGTTGACTGTAGAGCTCAGGAAACAAGCTGCTCACTGAATAAGCATGTAATTCATATGGCATTGAAATATTTAAGTTACAGTCCAGTAGAATGTGATTTCAAGGCATTAAGTAAGATTATGTTGGATGAATTAYGCTCAGAAAAGATAATGTTGGCTTATAAATAATATTGGTAAGACCAAGAATTAACATACCAGTAAGGTGTATTAAAAGGCATCCACATACCTGTAGTCAAGCTATTCATTTGAGTTGTTTCTGTCACATTCAAAATCTTTTTACAGGCAAAATGGAAACACCTGATAGGCAAAGCCAAGAATTTGTTATTAGTATAACTGAAATCTTAGAAGTCTAATCAAATAATTACTATTAATCCAGATTTATTATTACAGAGGAAAGAAAAAGTAAATAAAAAAATGAATACTACTGTACAGAAAAGTCTCCAAAAGTTCAGATTGTTCTACACATACTTCCTACTATCTATTTATTTTCCCAGTGTCATGCTCACCTTTCCACTGCCCCCTGAGATTGATGGCTTCTGTCTGGTGGGGTGTGTTAGGACAAGCTATCAGCATCCGGAGTCCTTTGCGGGGAGCAATATGATGWTGTTTGTGGTTTCTTCTTCCTCTCTCTAGTATCCACCTGGAGTCATTGCTGTATGTTTACTAACACATTTTTACACTCTATTCTCTCTTCTTTGGTCTGCAAATTCACATTACATCCTATTTAACTGTGTATGGAGCATTTTATGCATGTTAGCTATTACTTCTTTGTTCTCTTTGTTACGCCTAAACCTGGTTTTGTCAGATCCATCCCTACATTTCTTTAACTGATTACTAGTGAATTGTTTATAACTTTGGAGTCTCCCAGGTCGGTTCATGCACMATCTCTTATCATCTCATGGTTGTGTTCCACTGTACACTGCATCCTGTGTGTCTGCTTCCCAAGGCTTCTGCTATCCTACCAGCCCTGTGCTTTTCTATACTACCATAATTTTATTGGAGTCATAAATATCTCATTCTACACAGAATAATATCTYGTTAGTACTATGGTTGAACCATAGTTCGACCAAAAATATACAAAAATAAAAGAAATTAGCTGTAGGCAGCTGGTCAGAAGAAGAATTGCTGTTGCAGCTGAACCAAGAAAACCAAAGCTCTAGGCAGGCCAAGACAAGTTTGGTCAGAGCAAGCCTGACCAGCCTCAGTCAGTCTGCAAAYGCAATACGAAGTCCGTGGCTTATTACTGGCAGTGACAACACTMATTGCTGGTCTACAGGGCTACATATCTATGGACTTTACTCCAGATACATATGGATCTCAAATCTTTCCTAAGGAGCATCAACAACATACACTTCAACCCTTCTTCATTATGCCCTTTCTAAAGTTAGAAAGGAAATCTGAAATACAAAGATGTTTAAGAAGTGACTTAAGTCTATGAAGTACGTCTGTTAAAGACTAACCCAGCTCTGATTCAGCAGAAACACCCAATTCAGTAAGAGATGCAATCTCTTTAGATACATCATTGCTGCACTGGCACTTGTGCAAGAGTTTCTTTGAAATACCAAGGACTGAGACATTTGTTTTAATGAAAAATAGGAATCCAAATGTATTTCATGAGGAGAGGATGCATTCCCAAAATCTAAGGATTTTCTCAAGAATGAAAATATTCTTCACGGAAGAAAATTTTGTCCTAAAGAAACCCACCACTCCATATAATGCAAAAATACAGTCAGAAAGTTTGTTTCTTCTCAGTAAAGAATTTGAACTGATCCYCAAAGAGCATGGGGGAAGGAGGAGAATAAGAGATTGGAAATAGCTGAGATTTTTTTTCTAGCAAATCTTATCCTAAATGAAAAAAAGTTTAAGATGCCCTCGAAAAGCACACAATAAGAAGTTGAAATCAGAAAGCCAAAGTTTATTCAGCGGCATGCCCCCTCTACATACACACTGAATGYTTTCTGAAAAAGATATGTTACCTTTTCGTGAATAACATAATATTACTTCAGACATACCAAAAATACCAAAGAAATGTCCCCTTTGGACTATGAAAAAAAACCCCAAGAATTTTCAAGATAAAACAAACAATGGAAGCATTGCCACAGGAAAGGGAGGCATTTATGATGATACTAAGAAATAAAAAAGTGGATAGATACCAGAACACTGGGAAGAGTCCTTAATGTAGGAAGCACTAGCTGCGTGCTACAATAAACTAGATTCAAGTTTCAGAGTGTATGGGCTTAACATTAAGTTTAAACAAACTGAAAACATTTGATATCAATGTTTTCCAAATTTCCCACATCATAAATTCTCTTTATACCTGGCGTTTATTAGAATGAAAGGGTGGGTATATTATCACACTAGCAATGGAAAATGTCATGGTCAAAGCAAATTGCAAGGGCAGYAGTGCTTTGACTGTAACCTGAAAGCAATTTTCAAGGGAAATGTTAAAGTATCTTACATAAAAATTGATTTAAGTGTAAAGATATGCTTTTATGTTCATTTAAGTAAGAGAGAGAATATGCAGCATCTGTTTTGTGTATAAAATGTTCAAGATGAGGYGTCCATTTATTAGCCTTAGGTAAATTAGACTGCTGGGGTTTYGTGGATAAAGTCACCTTGATGTTGCTAAAAGAGCAGTGAGAAAAGGCTTAGTACAGTCATAATATTATACAATCCTATCCTTGCTATGTAAAATTAATAAACATATTTTATTTATGATTTGTAGTAGCACTAGGGACTCTAACTTGCTTGTTTAAGTACAGACATAGATCTCAGTTTTTTTATGGTGAAATCAATTTAAAACTTCCTTTCGGTATCTGGTTGTCAGTTACTATCAATCAGTAATTCTTTTCTGCTTTATTTTAAAAAGGTTTTTCCTAGTACACTTTACTTCGTAACTTTTTCAAAGGAATTATATGAAAAGCGTGAATGCATTCAATGAACCATACGCGCCTGCATAAAGTTAAATAYACTTTTTATCTCAGTTGCATACTTATTTTATGTGGTATGTCACTTGATTTGAAGTGAGTTGAAAATTGAGTGTTGCTTTTCATATCAAGTCACACATTAAAAATATCTAGCCACTAGAATTATTCTCCCTGTGATTGAAGCCTTTCTCAGCCCCCTTAATTTTACACATTTTTGCTGTGGGCAGCRGGGTCTACCCTCAGTTAGTGTGTAAATCCAGAGCAATGGGATTAGCATCAATACAATCATTCACACTTTTGGCTATGTAACAAACTGGGACCCACAATAAATTAATGGATATTTTGATTGATAGAGTACAGCCTTTTTCTAAATTGTTGCAGGGCTGTGTGCTATCGTTACGATTTGCCAAATGAAATCTTACTTGTATGAAACTTTGAAGTCGTTAAGATCTTTTATGGCCAAGGATCTTAGTGAAGTGACCTATATTTGCCAACAGAAGTACAGTCAGTGCTGTGTGTCACGGGCAGGTGGACAGTGATCTGCTGGTCAAATCCTCTGAACCAGACTGAGGACAAAATACCAATATCAAGCATCATAGCATAAGCTTTGCTGGGTTATACTACATGGTTATGAGTCTTTAGAGATAGCCGTAGAGAGGACATAACTGAGGAAAAGTATTTCCTGACTTTATTGAACTTTTTGTGACATTTCCTGACTTTACTGAAGGAAAGAGAAAAATGAGAGACTACATGTTGGACATATTGCAATGTGGGAAGAGACACAGCTAAGAAAAGGGTTTGATTTTTAGTGGAAGTCAGTGGAAGCTATTCTCCTAAGGGTAAACTTTCCAAAGGACTGGCTTAACTGAAGTAGAAAACTAAGCTACTGCCAATGAAGCAAACTTTGAAATGAGAAAGTGCTTTCAAAAACTTAAATTTACAGGTATGTGAAAAAATGTGCTCATGTTACGGTTGTTGTACTATTTGACAAATGGCATAAGCTATCTGGAGTAAATAGACTACCACTGAAACCTATAAAAATCAAATAACATTATCAMTGTGCCAGCAGTCAAGATTCTAGCACAATCTTATTTACTCCCTTTTCCTGCATATATTTCCCTACCAMTCAAAATGTAGAGCAAAAATGCTCATTGCACAAGTACTTTTGATTTTGGCAGACTGCAAAATTCTGAACATCTGATGTTTAATCAAGTGTTCTAGTGGTTGTTGTTTCTGATATATTGTTATTCAAGAGAGACCTAACTTCAGTAAAATTAATTAATAAAATCCAAATAKCTGTATTCTTATATGAAAATATGGATACCTGCTCATTACAGATGAGCAACTGGCTCTCAAATTGAGTGGCCTAAACCCAAAACCACCCAGCCATTAGGATCAAGCAACTGATCAAACTGAAACAAAAAGATTAGTTTTTCTCTTTTTTAAAAAATATATGTAAATATAGTCTAGAAATGTTTCTTTGAAATGAAAATGAAAGTATTTCATTTGGAATTAAATATTTTGACTTTCAGAATTTCTTCTTTTTAGGGCAGTTTGACACAAAATCAGAACATCAGTTGTATTTTTTGGTACATAACTATTCAAAACATTGTCAAATGAACTTTAATTTTGATTTAAACACATCATAACTTGCTAAGGCAAGTTCCTTGTTTATAAAATCCTATCATATTTAGAAATCAGGACTGTATGTCCAAGCAGTTTATTTTAGTCTGTATGTCTGAATCAGAAATAATTTTAAATGCACCTATGATGCGATTTTGAGTCAGACAGAGCTTTTAGCTAGATCTACCTTTTCCTTTTTGCTTAAAGTGAATATAGCAGGAGCCACACAAAAAGCTTATAAACTCTAAAACCAGGTTTTAGTAAAGCACAGACTCAAAACTGGAACTTTCTCAAGTTRGAACAGCCTTGCTAAAGTGTGTTARAAAAATTTAAATAAAAATCTTTCATAGAGATACCTCCCCAATACTTTCTGTTTTTACAGGTCTAGTTCTTTCCTGCAGTCTTACTCTTGGTTTTGAATTTCCAGCTGGTGTCTATGTAAAGTCTCTCTTACCTTTCCTCCCACCTTTCATTCTTAGCTATTCTCAGAGGGATCACAGGAATTTTTGCTGATAGTCCAGGCCTCTTACTGTCTTAGCGTCTCCCATGCTGCTTATCCAGCAGGAGCTTCGTCCAGCTGACTAGGGTCAGCTGCTTTCAGGGAAGGGCTAACGTTGTCCCGAGACGCAGCAGCAAGGCCGTCGCCCGGCCCAGCCACGGACTGCTGGTGGGAGACGGGCACACAACAGCGAGCAGTGGACACTRTTCATCAGTACTCATCACAGAAAGATTAGTGTAATGAAAGGCAATGTAATGTAATGCAGTCAATGTGATCTTTTAGAAYTGATTGAAGAAAATGAGCAACGGCTGAAGCAATCGTAGACATTCACCTCCATCAGCTTTGGAGATCTTCCATGACAGAATACTCTGGGTATGCAGTCACGCTTTATTTGATAATTATCTCTGTTTCCCCCATACCTCTGTCTGATTGTTGGGTCTACCTACTATAGGAAATGACACAGTTCATTCTCTTAGCAAATATATGCACTACTTCTAAGTCTTCTAACCAATTACTAGATAAACAAATGAGACTGGTAAATATTGACCTTTAATTTCTCCAGTCATCAGAGTCAATATAAATGTATAATTTATACTCCAGTCATCCCCAGCTACTACTGCATTTCAGCCGACTTTAATTAAAACAAACAAGCAAACAAACCCATATCTCATCTGTAAAGTCAAGTTTATTTGTGAAAGTTGAGCTTCTTATGAGTAAATTAATAATAAGTATTGTAATATGTAAGATAGATACAARTTATACCATTAGAATAGTAGTTTACCTACCAGTTTTTTTACCTGTTTGTGTTGTTTAGAAATAAGTTGAAGCTCTTCCCTAACACAAAATACGTGATCAATTGTCATARGTGATTACATTCCATACTCTAGATTATTCACAAACTGGCCAACCATACAAATACATAATTATGCTGGATTGAAAGTTATAGTTAAAGAGAGCATCCCTGTGAAGAATGGGAAGTACATCTTATGACCAGAGAGATGCAGTTACATTAGGTTCCACTTTAAGTTTTTAATTCTCAGAACTGTAGGCAAAACACAATCAAAATTTTACATTGTGAATTATAACTTAACATGTAAAAGAAAAAAAATATAAAATAGAAATATGTAAGGTTTGGGGATCTGAATTATGCCTTCTAAATGTATGGAATGGCAATATTGCTTATCAGCTACTTGTTCAATAATTCAATAGGAATGTACATGGTAAATAAACACCACATAGGAAATATGCACAAACAAGGTCAGTCAAAGTATGCCTGGTCACTAAGGCACATGGTATTCTTTCTACATGCTGCTTGGATCYATGGAATATTTTCAAAAATAGATTTACAGATGAGAATGGGATATCTGTCTACTTACATACTGTAATCTATCCCCTTCCTACCAAAGAAATCCATGAAGAAAAAAATGGCCTCTCTTTTCCAAATTCTTTACAAAGACAGTATGAGAAATTGCAGCCACATGCCRTTACAAATAATTCATATAGTTTATTAAATGTTGTAGAACATAATTAATAATTGTATTGTAGGATTGTTTGTTTTACCTTTTAATTACTTAGGTAAAATCAAAAGCCTTATTTTATAATCTGGTGAAGTAGAATAGTAGAGTCACCTGATATAAATACTCAGATCAGAACTAATTTAATCAGTAATGTAGTTATTTTTTTTTCTTCTCTTTTTATAGCGTCTTTAACAACACCTTGGCTAGAAGAGATTGTGGTTATAAATAAAAGAAGTAAAAAGGCTAAATGGAAATAGTAAAGTAAATGTATATATATTAAAAACAAACAAACAAACAAAAATGGTTAATCTCAAATAGGACTAAGACTCTAATCTTTTCCCAGTGAGTTAAAGGAACAGGATTCATAATGTAAATCAAAGCTTACCTTCAATGTTATTGGAAAAGTTCATGTTCAAGCTGTTAAAGTGGGTTCAATTTCATTTATTTTGGCTTGTTATCTTTATAAAATTCACTGAAGCTGTTTCTATGATTGCCATCTCATTATTTTATCTTTCACTGTAGAGAATTTTAGGGTACTTTACATGAAATATGCCTTATAAAAATAAATTGACTTGATTTTTGCATAGAAAAGTAGGGAAAAATTACCTTTCAACTGTCTTGGATTTTTCCATTTAAATGTTATCAATGTGGCTTTTCAATGTTCTGGTGCTCTTCACTATATGCTGTAAAGAAGAAATAGGAAAACAATGTCAGATTATACACAAAGAGTTCCCATTTCTTCTCTTTTGTTTGTTTTGCATCAGCTCTTTTTATTTTATTTTCACTCACACTTTTCCAGACTATGTTTGTGCAGAAAGTATATATTTAATGAAAAAACAATTTCAAAAATAATTAATAGCTAATATTAGTGAGACATGTTAAGATAAATGAAATGACAAACATATTCAGAACATTAGTTTTATAGGCTATGTCAAATTTTCCGGTTTTCTTTCAAAATTACTTTTTCAAATTTAGCAACTTTGTCCCTCATAAATGCTTTTTTATTGTTTATTCTTCTCTCCTCTCTGGTGGAGGTTTGTTTTGTCTTGTCTTGTTTTGTTTTTTTATAGCTTATAGCTGTATTTCTGTGGAGCAGTGACTACCTGGCTTTGAGCTGTGCCTTCTGTTCAGCTCCTTCCAGTTAATCATTAATCCTTAGGAATTGACCTGAACTTTGATCATTATTGTTTAAAAAGTCACAGAAGATGTTAATGAAATCCAGGAAGTATCTAGGTTACTCTCAAAGATCATAGCTCCCGGAACAGATGAAGAATAATGCTTGACAGTCTACAATAATTCATATTTATGAATGAAAAAGAGTTAAGGAGTCTGCCTGCATGACTCCTAACTTAACAGGCAGTGTCATCAAAAGCCTCTGAGAAAATATTTATTTCAGTGATATCTGCTGGTGTAAATATTATGAGAGAAAGAAAACAATCACTATGAGTGATATCTGTGTATTAAAAGCTTCAGAGAATTAGAAAAGGGTACAGATGATCAAAGGTGAAACACTAAGCCAAATTCACCAAATTGCTGCCAGTAATAAAGGAATGTGCCAGTTTCTTCAGATATTTAAATTTGTCATCAACACTACAGCATTGACAAAATCTCCTGAGGCCAGCAATAGCTATTTTTGCTCCCTGCTGCATGACATCTGCCCCTAAACTTTCAGAGCAATACACAGGGATTTAGCTTTGTGACTCTCATTACACTCAATGGAAAGTGCTGCAGAGCTGAAACATGGTTTTAAAAATATTTCCCTGGAAAATCCTGGGTGTGTTTAGTGAATGCTACATACCAGAATGAAGAACAGATTGCTACTAAAAAAGTTTTTTTTTTTTTATTTTTTTTTTTTTTGAACACCTATTGTGTATTATCATCTGTTATAAAGTACAATGGAGAGAGCAAATGTTATGCTTGCTGCAGCTTTTGGCCCACAAAAGAAATCACGGTTCAGAGGAGAAAATGTTTACTTTGAACAACCATAATCCTTGCCATTGAGAAATGACCCCCATAAAATAGCAGTATGGTGTATATGTTATTTCATGTAYCATGGAACAGTAGCCTTGTATAGCTTTATTCTTTGTGCTGATAAAAGGTTATCCATTACTTTCTGGCTTCTCAGCACTGAACAAAACAATTCTCTGGAGCCCATTTGGGTGTCAATATTATTGACTGCAGCAGAGTTGGGAACAGGAAGGAACACATATATACATACACTACCCCCTATACTGCAGCCTTCGTGATACTCAAAGATGGGAAGATTTGCTTTCAAGAATGATGMACTTATTGAAGAAATTCAAGACAAATGGAAGCTCAAAATGCTAAAGGAGACAGAACACGTCGTTCTTTTGACAGTGCTAAGGAGCGTATCTATCCTTGAAATATTTGTTATAAGAATTTGGCCAAAAAATGTATTTGATCTTAAAAAAAAAGCAGAGCGGAAAGAAGCAGGATGTTTATAGTTACTTACTTTCAGAAAAAGCATTTTCTAAAATTGGAGATATATGTATGAAAAGTGAGAGGGAAAAGGAGGTGAGAGCAGAATCCTTACAGGAAAACAACAGCGCCAAGCCACCTGGCTACACATCGCCCTGGAAGAATGCAAGAATCCTGATGGCCGTAGGTACAGGTTAACCTTTTCCTGCCTGAGCATCTGAAACTGGTCCTGAGACTGAGTGAGTAGTGTTTGAGGTGCACAAAGATGCAGCTAGATCTGGATTTATGCACCTAATTCTGGGCACTTGCCYGAGCTCTCCTGGGGAGGGCTCTCGCCGCTCTCACCAAAGCAGCTATTTCTTTCCATGGGTGACAGATTTGATAACATGACTACTAGTAGTAGTGCCTGCCTCAGTTAGGTGGAATTAATCTGGGCCCCAGGCGCATTTCCGCTTCTTCAGTTGTCTAAGTGCAATTGAAAATCCAGCCTTTCTAAATTGGGCTACCCTCACCCTCTGTAGATCATTGGTACCAACTTATATCCAGGATGAAATTAATGGGCTGTGGATGCCACAGACAGTCATTAACATCAAACTCTATAGTTTTAAAATCAGCAGAAGTATAAAATTAAAAGATAAGCACAGCTGCTCTTAATACGATCATCTTTAGCAAGCAATTTGCAGTATACAGAGCAAAGTGTCTGTGCCAAATGACAATGCTGTGTGCTGTATTTTTCCTTGTTGTTCTTCTTGTGTCCAACCTCTTTTCTTCAGGGGGACTTGGTTCTTCCAGTAAGTATTTTTAAAATAGTGTCAYTGCCCTTGTATTTATCTTTTAAAAGAGAAGGAAAGTAAAAGGAAGAGAAGGGAATGATGATATTCAAGTCAATTGATTTTCATTCAGAAAGTTCATATTTTTGACTGTAAGTGAATTACAAGTTTCTGATTAGGTTGCACTTTTTGTTACTTCATGTTGTGTTATTCTTGTCTGATGTAACACGATGTGATCAAAATAAACTTGAATTAATCATACATTTGCATTTACCTTTCTTAATCTGATAACGCTATTCTAATATACTGTATTAAGAGGAAAGAGACAGAGACAATAAAACTGAAGACAATAGAAATTTAAATAATATTATCTAGCTATTAATCATGATTCTAGTGCTTTAAAATTGAGTTAAAACTACTGTTTTTTTCAAGTCTAAAGCTGCTAGTTGTTCATGTCTGTGCATATTTCCTGTGGAAAAGTAATGAAATAATGGATCAGTTGCATTCATTGTCACATAAATTTTGAAATCTGAAGAAACTAAACAGTAACATTTTCTGCTCTACCTTTTTAGAGTGGAAAGAAATAAAAACAAGAGTTGTAGACTGAAATAAAAGAATTTGGTTCTTCTACAATTAATACTTTAAAATGAAGACTAGGTATTCATTCTTCCTAGAACTAGGAATTAAATCACATAATAAAATAAGGATATGTAATGGTAGGTTTATTATCACAAAAATTATACAGTTCCTGAGAGAACTAGAGAATTATGTTTATCCTCTAAAATGCAGATTAATCAATACTAATCACATTTGTGATTTACTTTTCATTCTTCAGTAAGAAGGTAGCTGTGGGACATACTGTTCTTGCGTGCTTTAGACAAACCAAGAATGAAGCAGAAAGCTTTCTRGCAGAGCGAAAGGGAGCCAAACCACCGTCCAGGGCCACTGCTTCCTCTGACCAGAATAATATGTGTTTGGCATTGACTAACAGCAGAAAAGAGTGTCTTGTTTTCCCATGTACTGCACTTCTYAGGATCATGCAGTCTTGCTTTGCCTATTGCAGTAGAGTATTTTCTTTGATTGAAGGTAGGATACTATACTAATCTTGTGGCTTTTCAAATACTGTTATTCTTGTCAGGCTTAAGGAAATATATATTTTCAACCATACATACATATTTTATAGGTTTGTATTTCTCTATGCTTTCACAAAAAGAGGCATAAGCACAGCAGGAATACATTTCATTATGCACTCACCAAAAACAAATCAAGGGATGACATTCACACAATATTTAAATATATCACAACATTCCTAAAGTCTTGAGGAAAAAGTCTAAGTACAACACGGATCTTGAAATAATCAATCTACTTGGAAAAATGGGGAGCCACATAGAGAGGCTGCCACTTCTGTAAATGCACTACGGTGAATTTGGACATTAGAAATACAGGCTGCGTCTATGCTATAAATGCTTTGCCACTGAAATGTCTGTGAGTTCAGTAACTGTAGTGGAGTGAACACCTCCAAAACTCCAGGCAATGAACCTAAATCTTCTTCCTCTTTTCTTTTGACTAGGCACCCGTAATTCTGCCAACTTGAACTGCATGCAGAAAGAAGTAATTACAAATTGTGCCACAATTTAGCTTATATATGGGAAAAATAGACCTGAAACTAAAGTGTTCTAATCAAAACATTAAATTCTGAGCAGGCAACAGATCAGTTTGATTAGTTATTGTTCTAGCCTAAAAAGCCATCTATGAATAAGGACAGTTGGAAAGAAATTTGGAGCTGCTGAACAGCTCTAACACTAACTTGCTTGTACGTTTTCTTGCCATGTCGTCCCAATGTGACATTRCAGAATCTGCACAGTCACAATGTAATATGAATATGTAAATATGCCAGATATGCTTTAAGCTTCAGTCTGGCATGTTGATAAAACAGGAAGTTATTACACGCTCTGAAACTGAGCATTAAGCTCCCCACATTTACTAACATTAATCCAAACTACTCCATGTACTGCAGCTTGAAAGATGTTCAATTAAAACTCATTCTGCCTGGTATAAATTACCATTATTATGTTGTGAAAGGAATCCTGGAAATACCTGCTAACTCGTTATATGTGCACTGCCCTTACTCTCACCTCACCTCCCAGACAGTGATTGCAGAAAATTGCCTTTAGTTATTTAAAATTCTGTCATGAGCTGGTTAAGAAAAACAATGAAGGGCTGAGTGCATGCATAATTTTTCTGAGAACTTAGTACTGTAGGCTACTGAATAAGTGCAGGCAATATCTGTTTCTTGAACACGTATTTTTATTTGCAGGGTAGAAAATCTACTTGCACACTTGTATACACATATATATTTTAGTAGTTTGATTTTCACTGCTACAATCCAATGATTTGTCTGAAAGAATAATCTACTGCAAAATGACTTTCAGGTCTCAAGTTAAAAAAAAAAAACAACTTTAATCTCATATTATTATAATGGTTAAAAAAAAAAAAGCCAACTTGTTCAATGTTACAGTGTCTATCTCTCCTTTTAATAACTGTCATTAAATTCAACTGTGTAGATTAGCTATCCAAACATAAATTTTGTAAATCTTAGACAAGAAAAGATGCATGTAAATATCTAAATTATAGTCTAATCACAAACAGAGTGGTTATTTGATTGCTAAAAATGTCATATTAATCATATGGAAAGTTTAACTTTTCTATTAGTACAGTTACAGCATATTTGAAAGCATTAATTTTGAAAAATCTTGTAAATAAGAATAAAACCAGACAAGTGTTATGATATTTTATGATTTAAAAGTGTTTAGATATGTTATGATATCTATTAAAATTATTCTGAAACTCCTGAATTTCCAAATTAGAAAGATCCTTAAGCACATGGCTAATTTAAATATAGAAATAATTCCAATGAAATCATTTAATACTTACTGGCAAGCATATGTCAGCCAAACTTCTCTGAAATATAACTAATTCCTAGGTAATTTTTGTAATTGAAGATAGCAGTTTAGAATATACACAATTAAAATCTTTGCATTTTTTCCAATGCCATTACTCCCCAGAATCTCAGATGTAACCAGCCAATCAAGTAAGTTTTGCAAAAGGATTTGAGGACAGCATATTCTTGTACATTAGACTAGACCCTTAGGATTTTAGTATCTGACAGGGCTTGTGATTGCTTCAAGGATCTCCTCTGTGCTCTGGGGATACTGGAAGCTTTCCCAGCATGGTTCAAAAACCATCTATTGGAGAAAGCCCTAAAAGAAGGTCTCTTGGATCCCTTGCCTGGGTAACAAACATAACCTGGGCTACCAAAGTCCTCTAACTTTAACTGTGTCATGGAGAACCTAAGGGTGCAACTGCATAGAGCTTTAACTCAGATCACAGTGCACTTCTGTAGTGAATCTCCTGCTAATTGCTGCTTTGCTAGAAGATACAGTCCAGGAGCATGGTTCGTTCACTCCGCTTGCTAGTAGTCCCATGGGACAAGACCACCTCTACTTCAAAGTAGATCCCTATCCAAAACAGATAAACTCAATGCAGGTCCTCAATGCCAACCATTTCAGCCTACAGATCCACTCCTTCTGTGCTACTCTCCTTTCTGTCACAGTCATAGCATAAGAGTATTTAAGTATTTTAGAGCATTTAGAGTTCTGGGTAGGCAACTTGATAGTTATTTTAATATTAATTTGTATGTGTCCTTATATGCAACAATCATTTTTAAAGAGATAAGGAATCCACTCTAACTTATTCTGTAATCACTTTTCAGCTTGGCATAAATTTTGTTACAGTTTAGTAGACTAACTTCAACTAATTGAAATATGACTCATTTAAAACATGAAATTACCAAACTGCAAATTATGTAAATTATAATTTTAATATAGAAGTTGATACATCTAGATTTTAAATATATTAACCAACTGAATTTATTTCCCTGACTTCCATCACCTTGATATATTTAGTGGAATCCACAGTAATCACAAACATTCTTTTCAGAAAAGCTGAGCAATACAAGTTCTTAAAAATTACAGAACTAAAGAAAAAATATTTACCCAACAGGCTTCTGCTTCTCCCTGGCAGAGATATTACTCCTCTTAATTTGCATTTTAATTTCTTCAAGGACATTTAGCCATTTACAAGCATCAAATTAGTGACTAAGAGAGAAAAGTAAGAGAAATTACATCGAATTTTACAAAGGACCAGTTTAACAAACAGGAGACCTAACTATACAGAGGTGGGCCTTGTTGCCAAATGGCATCAGCCAATTGACAACGTTATTTTGAACGTTAGAGAAGTACCACACAGCTATTATTTCCTTACTTGGGCTAATGGATCATATATCATCTGATAGTCAGAGAGAGAGAGAGAGAGAGAGAGTGAAAAATATTAATGGCTTGATCTTTTCTGAGTGTGATCTAATCACCAAAGAGCAAGAAAGAAATTGCAGAAGAAAAGTCTGTCTTTGTAAATAGGAAAAAAGTCATTAGGCATTTCACCACCAAGTAGCAATACTCCCTATACAGTGTCCTTTATTCCAGTACTCAAACCTCCCTTTTTTAATACAAGATTGTGTCCATTAATCTTAATGAATTAATGCAGTGTCAGGCAAACATAATCTGTATGAGCCAGATGCTTTCTAATTATTCTGGTTAACACTTTGAAATACATCTAAGCTGCTTAGGAACCATTTGAGTCATGGCAGGTACTTTTAAGACTTTGGCAAATATCATCCTTCTGTACAAACTCTGAAATTCAGCAAAAAGTAAGGACTGAAAATCTGGATTCAGCCATACAGAAGATACAATGGTACCACAAAGGACTGCATTATGATCATCTGTTACAAGCAAAGAAAAATAGAATTGGAAATCAATGGACTAGAGCAAACCTGTAGACAATTAGGCCTATATGAGGGCTAAAATGATGACAAGATTCAAATCCGTAATCTCTTTGGAGTCCTTCAAAGTGAGGTGCAGAAGAAAAGTAAAATCCTGGTGATAACCAAAGTGGAAAGGAGAGCTGCACCACAGTGACTACTACTCTCACCATYTCCTAGAATATCTGAATCTCGTATTTTTGCACTGCTCTGGCTTGTGGCTTCCCCAGATGTTCAGACTTGGTCAGAGATGGGAACACAGTTGAGTGTGTCACCACCAATAGGGATTCCACCTGGATGTGACACTTGTGTTTCTGCTCCCTTTTCCTCAATTTTTTTTTAATTTCCTCTTTATTCCACCCACCTTATTTTTTTTCTTTCTTATTTTTTTTTATTTTATTCTTTAGTTTAATAAGTAGTTTTGAAGTATACAAAAACTACTCTGCTTATATTCTCTAAATTAAGTTACATTTTTTTCAGCAACGTTAGCTAACTACTAGCCTCCCTCTTCTCCTTAGAATCAGTCAGCTGGCCACATCAGCTGCATTGTTTTGTGTAGCATAGATAGCCATTTTAACATTTTTATTGCGGAAGAGTTAAGGAGTCTGCTAAATAGGAGAATTATTTTTCGTTTTCAATCTCGGGCAGTCTCAGAGGCATTAGTCAGCATTAACTTAGCACCTCGTGCACTGCAGGAGAAAGAAGTGCTTGCCATCAATTCTAGTAAAGCATCAGCCTCAGTAAAACAGACCCTATAGGGTTGCTAGAAGGTAAAGGAAATCTCACACACTTAGCTACTTTGGAAAGGATGGCACGTACAGGATACGTGAGGCTTGTTCATCCCATATTTATTTGCATACTGTATGCATTTTATATTTGAATAATCTTCTAATTGGATTATTTGGTTTAAGAAATGGGAGCAACGCACAAGTAGAACTAAAGAGAAGAACTAACCAAAATCCAACATATAAAAAATAGACCAGAACAGAGAGACAGTACTCATGAGGATGAGCGTATCCAGATCTGAGAGCTTTCTGTAGTGGACTGTCACAGTGAAAAACTGCTCAGTGCACACAGTTCAAACCAAACGATAACCAAAGTGGCTTATTGATTTATTATTGACATGTTATTAACTGGAAATCAGTGAACTATTCATTCAGGATCAATATCAGTAATGCAATAGATAAGCCCATTATTAGCCAGTTACAAAATTTAATAAGCAGCTAAAACTTTCTAAGCACCCTTCTATAGCTAATAACAAGAATCCTCCCYCATGCACACACCTGCACACTCACACACAACGTTGCAGGCACAGCTTCCTGCACTAGTGTGGGTTACCAGCATATCTCCTCCTCTAGGRGTGCAGGTTTCCCAGCCTCTGGGGGAGATATGCTGCTCCAGCCTCTGCTGCTTCCCACACCAAAGGAGGAATGCTTGGTTACTTCTAAGATTTTTTTTTTCGTGCAGTCTAGGTCCTTAAGTTGTTTGGGAACAATTTAGACATAGAGCACAAAARTTGAACTATGTCTGCATTAGGATTCTAAAATGAGTGAGAAATAGAAAAATAGTGAGAAAAAATATTTATAGCTCATCTAGAACAAGTCCTGAAAAATCTCTCGATAATTAAGTGCTAATCTCAAGAGCAAACAAGTTAGGATAGACAGATGAATGCCATATAATCACAGAATCATAGAATGGTAAGGTTGGAAGGGACCTCTGGAGATCATCTAGTCCAACCCTCAGCATAGCCCATATGGGGATTGAACCCGTGACCTTGGCATTAGCAGCACCCTGCTCTAACTAACCGAGCTAAACCTGCCCCAAATCTTTGKTAATACACCCTTTCCACAATCATTTAGATGAGGAATAGATGGACATTGCAAAGTGGCAAGTGTAGTAAAAAATAATTTAAAATTGATTAAAAGCAGAAGCTAAAAAAGAATCTTCCATAAACCAACCCTTCCTCCATATTTATTTATAATGATTTTTCATATATAGGAGCTGGAATGTGTATTCTCCTCTGCAAAKCTGTTAATCAACTGCAAATTTATTACATCAATAAAAAGCATAGTAGTAAAGGAGACTCATATTAAAAAAAGCTATAGATTAACTTAACGATGGGACAAAAACTGTTTAAGGAAGGAGAACATTCATGTAGGATGTAAAATATGATGTATAGACAAAAAAAGAAGCAACACCTAGATCACAAAATGCCATGACTATGAGGTATAAGATCTTTTTAGTAGGAGCAGGATACATCTTCAGAAAACTAATGAGACATTTGAGCGTCTGCCAAGAACAGAAACAAGTATGTTGCACTCAACTGGACAGGGCTTAATAGAGATSGGATCTGAGCCAAGGGATCAGGAGTCAATACCAGACTCTCAGAACAATGATATGGAGACAGGGAACTATAAAAACACAATTGACACTAACAAGGATGTTGATAAACAAACACAATAAAGGACATTGGAGGAGACTGTGTAACAATTACGGTATTGTAAATTCCAAGCTCCTGAGGAGCTTCTTCTGCGTTCACAGGGGTATAATCAAGATCAGAAACTAGCCCAGGATAAGTACGCTCAGATTTGAAAAGGTCAAGGCTTCTCATCGTACAATCAAAATTACTTGGATTCCCACATCACAGAAGTAACTGATTAGAAAGAATTAGGTTACTATTTTTCAATGATTGATTGATTTAGACTAACTATATTTTCTTACCTTGAACACGATGTGGATCGGGGCACAGTGGTGCAATACAACAGACAACTGTTCTAGATCCGTACAGAAATACAACTCCTGCCTGCGGAATAAAGGTCCAGCTCCAGTATTCTTTCTAGCTTTGCTTGTGATCAGTTTGCTTTATCTAAACAATCATAGATCCTATAAAGTCATTCTCCCTTCAGAAATTGAGATGAAGGGGTTTTGTAAAGCCCACTTCACACACCAAGGAACAACTGAGAATATTAGGCTATTCTGACGAGATAGTTTAATATCGATTTCTGGAATAAAGCAGCCTGCTTGTAAACTGTTGCATAAAATATGGAAAGGACATGCTCACATACATCAGGAAGACATTTGCCTTGTTACAATGATGCACCCAAAGTTATATGTCTAGTTTTCTCCTGTTTTACTTTTTTGCTTAACAATGTATCAGGAAGACAAAATCAGAAAAGTGGATAAATACTACATTAAAATTACCTCTCATTCATTACTTATTAATCTAAAAGTTTATATCAGTTTTTCTTTCACTTAAATGTCATCTTTCTTCACGTTCAACTTGAGACCTTGGAGAACAACAGTGAACTTAAAAAGCTCTAGCCAGCAGATCACTAGGGAGAGACAAAATAACTGCTAGGAAAATCTATCTTCCTTACTGTTGAAAAATATTTGTTCTTCCCAAAACAAAGCACTAAAGGCTTTAAAGGCCTTACAGAAAAGCCCTTAACATTGAGGTAGATAAAGAAATGGATTGCAAAAGCTTATATTCTCAGTTATATTTTAACCCACATCAGCAATAGTCCATGGGGCAAGATGAACTCAAAAGAAAACTGCTCTAGTATTAACGTATTTTTCTTTCATTTGACTATCTACTTTTTGGAGAATCTAGAAAGTCCTTTAAAATCTGACTCTGTTTTTATTTGTATTTTTAAACTTCTATTTCTTGACAATCATAATGACTACTTCTTGAAAGTCTAAATTATAAGGTGCACTTGTATAAACTCAGTTCAGATAGCAGGGTTTTTTATATTAATGCTCTTTCTTGCTTCTACAAGCAAAATATCGTAGATGATAATGTAAATGAAAAGTAATAGAACTCAGTGGTGTATATTTGTTATAATATTTACCTGAATGTCTTGARTGAAGTCCATTGGAATTGGGTTTACTTATTCTTCTAGAATTYGCTATATTATTTCTTCAACTTAAAAAGGACTTACAACATTACTTACRCACTTACTTTTAAACAACTTAGTTTAAAAAAGTTTCATTCAACGAACAGCAGAGAACGCCAGCTTTCATAAAAAATCGTTTGCTACTCATAGCCAGATAAATAAGTTTGTGGAAGGAGAAAGAGAGGAATGATTTCAGGAAAGAGTCTACCAAAAAAAAAAAATCAGCTTCTTTCTACCTAACCAATCCTAAGTAGAATCTTATTTCGCCTTTACCACCATCCATTGATGTCAGCGCTAGTATTTCTTCTCTTTCTTCTCTCTCCATAACAAGTTAGTGCTATGCAATTTAGGGGCATTGAATGATATGCAAAAGATCCTGAAAAAGAAATTAAGACAAATTTAAGAGTACGAGGCTGAGTGATCCAATGTCTAATTTGCATGTCACAATTTTTTGTCCCAAGTTTTACTTAGTTGACTAAAATTTTGCTRTTCCCCATACTCAAAATTACCATTTAGTTGGCTGAGCTTTGATCCTGCATAAGACTATTTGGTATTCATAACTTAGGTATTGTTGCACCTAAGTTTCCTGAAGACCCTCCTGGGATAATGTCCCCCCTTATCTCTGTGACAGCTGTCTTTTTCCATGTATTAACTCTCCTGTTATTTTGTCACACAAAATAACAGAGACTCAAAATATGCCTGCTCTACCTACCTAACTCTTTTGCAATATTTCACTGTGTAGAAGGGATAACCCTTTGTGATTTTAATTGAAAAAAGTCCTACGAGACCAGGGCTTCACCATTCAGTTAGGATCTAGCAAGCAGAGYGTTTATCAAGGGAGCAGGAGATGCAGCTTCCATCTGCAGCTTAGCAAGCAGCTAAGGAAGCCGCAGCTCGCACTACCTGGGATAGCAAGCCAGGTGGGGTATCTTTGGCTGGAGTGGCCAGTGTGAATTCAGAAATTTAAAATTATTGGTGCCAAAATCAAAACAGGCAGGAGGGAYGCTCCTTTGCATATCTTACAGGGTCAAACACTCATTGTAGGACTGAAGATAGTGGTCCTCCTTTCCCCTCCCTTGGCATTATTTCATATTTTTTACAAGAAAGTAATGGATCAGAAATGATAGGAGGCACTATAACACTTTCTCTTTACATTCAGCTTATATGGGAGGCAGAAAAGAGTAGTTCCTCTCATCAAATTTCCTACTAGAAATTAGGTTTTTCCCCCCTCTGCCTAGAAGCCTCTGCAGATGCTTGGTGGTGATACGATGTTCTGTGACCAAAGCCTTACCGAACAAACAATTTTTCTTTAGTCTACAATTTTGATTTCTGAAATCAAAATAATTTCTGGGAATAGAATTTTGTGACTCCTAATTTTGAGCTTCCTGGGAGATCAGTTCATGTCAGAGATGTCAGGAAAAAAAAAAGCAGGCATTCAAGAATCTATAACAAAGATGCAATGAAAAATAAACTATTCCTGTCASCTTGGTATCTATTTATGGAACACTTCATTTAATTGATCTAAGCATCTCCCTATMAATTTAATTATAATACGGTGATTACCTTTGTTGACATAATATGTTACAGCAATTCTAGGGATATTTTATAGAGGGTAAAGTGACTTTCAAGTGAGTATGCTCCACTTGCAACCCTTACAGAACCATGCAAAATTTAAAGGCACATAATGTATACCTTCATTTACACCATTAACATAAGTAAATGCTCAAAGAAAAAGTTTATTCAGCAAATAAGAAGWGTTGTGCACATGAATGAGTACATGTAGATCTCAAAATTTCTTTTTTAAATTCTGAATATAAAAATTAATAGTTGCAACAAATTTTATTACTGTGTATTTTTCCACACTCAGTGAAAGCCATAACTATTGGTGAAAACTAAGAGAGGAGGCAATGAAAAAGTTATTTTAATACAATTTATTTTATTCTCRAGATCAAACTAAATGGATAATCAAGTAAATAGTAGCAAAGAACTGAAATAGGTGGCAATATGTCTAGTTTTTCCCTCCTTTTTGTCCAATATTCCATTCTKTCTTTCCCCTGGCTCATTATTCTAACATTTGACTTTAAAGGGTAACACTCAGCTGCCACTGAATAAAAATTGAATGCTATCAACAAATTGTCTTTGTCAGGTAGTTCTCTGGACAACTATGTAGAAATCTCAGCWTACTCTTTGATGAATATTGCATCCRAATAATTTATCATAGCTCTGATCCTTGAAGCCATGAAGAGATATAAGAAATAGACTACTTAGGCTGGTGCAAAAAGAAGTTAARGGCAATATTACTGCATTCCTAAAAGCATGATATGGCACTGATGTATTTAAACATGTGAGCAACTAGTAAAACGCTCCCTAGCATTTAGAAAGCTCTTATGAAAATGTATTATTTTCTTTGAACTAAAGAAACATGTTTCTGTTGTTCTGACACTATACTGGGATGTCAAGGATACTAAAGAATCAACGAATACCAAAAATAAAAACATTGTTATTTAGAAGTGTGTTCCAAAATCCATTAACATAAAAAAAGAGATTTTTTCTCCAATATATACAAAATTTCTTAAAAACATAACCATGAATTAGCTAATTAAATAAAGATAACAGAAAATGTTACCAAAAAAAAAAAAAAAGTTAGATACATTTGGCTTCCTATCATTCATAGGGTTCATTCATATCTTTCCCTCCTGCTGCAGCTGATTATATGAACTCCAATTCTAAAGGAGAGAAAAACAGCTTCTACTAGTGTTGCCAGGAATAATGACAGCCAGAAAATAGCTCTCACATATCCAAATAAAGATCCTTATATTACCTTAATACCATTCTGTCATTAGATTATTGACCRCCATACAAATTTTCACAGCCTGTAACTCAATAGCCCTGCAAYGGTGTTCCATTAGGTTTTGCAAGCTTAATGGAACAGGAGTAAAGCTAAAAARTAGAAATCCTGAATTAAACAACCTCAGTATCCTATCCTATCCTTGGCAGTGGTAAGGACTAGGTTTGTAAGAACAGCCATTTTCTTCTGATATATCCAATCCAATGGGACTGGTGAACATTTCAGCATCACAGAATCACAGACTCACAAAATGGTTGGCATTGGAAGGGACCTCTGGAGATCATCTAGTCCAACCTCCCTGCCCAGCAGGGTCACCTAGAGCATGTTAGACAGGGTTGTGTCCAGGCGGGCCTTGAAGAGCTCCAGAGAAGAAGACTCCACCACCTCTCCRGGCAACCTGCTCCAGTGCTCYGTCACTCTCACAGGGAAGAAATTCCCCCTCACATGCAGGCAGAACTTCCTGTGCTTCAGTTTCTGCCCATTGCCTCTTGTCCTGTCACATGGGACAMCTGAAAAGAGTTTGTCCCCRTCCCCTTGACACCCTCCCTTCAGGTACTTGTACACATTGATAAGATCCCCCCTCAGGCTKCTCTTCCCCAGGCTGAACAGGCCCAGCTCTCGCAGCCGTTCCTCAYAGGGCAGRTGCTCCAGCCCTCGGATCATCTTCGTAGCCCTACACTRGGCTCTCTCCAGTAGCTCCATGTCTCTCTTTTGTTCTTATGGATATTGTTCCTTGCCTAATTCATYCAGGACTTGTTCTAGATGAGCTATAAAAGTGCTCTGTCACTCTGTCACATCCAGCCAACCTAAAATCTTGTACACAGATGAACTACCAGTACAAGGCAATATTCCTTAGCAATTTTTACATCTAGGTTTGTCCTCACAAGACTAGCTATTTTGGAATAAGAAACACTAGCAAAAACAATTTAACGTCAGGAATATTAAGACACAATAGAAGAGATAGCACCTGCACATTTATTTAGCCATCCAAAAACATTTTTAATTAACATTTTTATTTTACTTTGATGTCAGTTATTTATAGGAAATAATCCTAATCATACCTAATCATTAGATATTTAAYGCTAATCATTAAATACCACTCAACAGATGCTTCATGACCCAGAAACACTGTTCAGCACTACTGTGTATTATTTACTGCTGTACATGAAATATTTTATACCTAAAAAATACAATTAAACACATGCATGGAGTATATAGGATCTAAGCCCCAGTGTACTTACTCCTATGCAGATTTTAGGAAGAAAAATGGAGTTGCATTAAAAACTGCACTGATTATACTGAACTGTTRTTTCAGATAAGAAGAAAAATTTTATGTTTTGGGGGAATTAAATGAGTCAATATTAGGTCTTAGAATCACACTGAATTTTGATTTTTAGTTGATACATATTATAATATGATAATGAATGCCAAAATTAAAATGAAACATTTGCTGCTCAAGATATTTTCCCTTTCCATTTTCTTTTCTGGGAAATTTTGCARTTTTCAAGGTTTGTTCCAAAATGAATTAAAACAAATGTCAAATCTCTAATCTTCTGCTAAATGATACCTCCACTCTAGCTTTCTGTGGTAAGTTGAAAGGAAAAATAACTAGTAAGACTGAAGAACTACTTATAGAACTGCAGTGCCCAGTATAAAGGGAAATACTTCCAACAGGAATTTCTGTGAATAGAAGGTCTAAAACCATGGATATAAATTTTTAATTGCACCTGAAACTTATCAACAGCATACTTATTTTAGTCAAGAAAAATGCATGTTCAAATGCATAATTCACTCACTTAACTGCCTAAATTTCCCTTTAGACATGTATTTATTTAGAATGTTTCCACTGTCTCAGGGAATATATCACTGAACCTATGCTCATTGCCTTCTAGTATGATACCCTGGTTTTGGTATAGTCTCCTGAGGGGACAAGAAAGATGGCTTTGATGTCAGCTTCACTGATTCCACAGTATCAAAGGCAGGCAAAATTAATGATAACAGTGAAAGAAACTGCAAAACACAGTTCTAGGGATCTGAATTTCACATTTTCTAAGCACATGCCTTATAGGATCGCCTCTGTGAATACCACTGCTGGTTAAAAAAAATAACCTGATAGTTTATTTCTTTTATGTAGCAAGAAATAGAGCCTTTTATGCTGGCTCTGTTGCTAATGGGCAGCCTTTGAGCATCTGAGGATCTAATGGGAGATTTTCACAGTTTGGGATTTACAATTTAACTTAATGAAATGCCCAGAAGAGGAGTGCTTGCTATGGCTCTAAGAGTTTCAAAAAAAATTACCTGGCAAGCTAACATAAGATGATGATCTTTCTATATTGCAAAACTCTTTCTGCACCAAAATTCAACTAAAGTCAAAGAGCTTAGAAGCAAGGAAACATTAAGAATTTCCTATCTGTTTTAAGGATAATATAGTTTCACAGGAAACTTTATGATTGAAAAAAATAAAATAAAATAATATAAACTACTGCCACATGACCTAAGGGAAGGTTCAGATCTGTTAATAAAAAGAAAAAGAAAAAAAGAAAGAAAGGGGGGGAAAATAGAAGAGTTCTTTGTATAATAACATGAGTGAAGGCTTAGGACTGGAAACGTTGTTGAAGTTTTGGAAGGTCTGAATCCAAGTCTGGACTTTTCAGTTCTACAATTATTTAAAATTAAAGTAATAAAGTAATTCTTCTAGGTTCTCATAAGCTTTATACAAGWTGCTGTTAAAAGCTGGGAAAAGATATCACCCATGCTAGATATTGTWAAAGCCCTAATAGTTAATCCAAGGAAAGCTAAAAACCATGAAGAACTTATTTGGAGTTCTGTATTATGACTGAGAAGTTTTGGCTGGTGGCATATATTCTAGCATGTGACACCCYGTTTGAAAGAGACTTATGTAAATAAACTGTAGTTTAGAACAGATAACATGTATGAGCACAGTTGAAAGCAAAGGAGTGGTGTAAAAACCACCAAATTATCAAAATTAACCATAGTCCTCAGATGCCTGGCAAGCTTCTGTCTTCCTCAGTCAAGTAAATYTGTGTTCACTTTTCAGCACTTCCTGAAATTTTATACACCTGTGGTGTATTTCTTCCTAGTTTTTATGTGCTTCCAGAAGAAAATATTCACCACAATTCATTCCAGTTGCTATTTATCAACAATTGCCAGTGCTTTAATTGTTTGACATGCAAACACGTGGGATAATGGRGTTCTTTTTAGGAATAAAAAGAACCTTTTTGCCTGCGATATGAAAGGACCCTCCAAGTCTTGCTGAACGCATTGAGGCAGCATGTCTGGCATTTATCTTGCTTGATGATGAAGAGGGAAGAGCTCTCTATGCAGTTTTGATGAAATCCTACAAAGTGAAATTTGAATAGAAAATAATGAAGYTACAGAGCTTTCAAAGAGAAGTAAACAAAATATGAAGAAAGACTTAGAAGCTGCCTTTGAAAGTCTTTGAAGACGAGCATTATTGTCTCTAAAAAGTCTAAGGAAGAAGACAGTAGCTTTTATAATCTCATTTAATTATAAAGTCATCTAAACAGTGGTTTAGAATGGTGCCTGTAATCTCTTAATTCATTTAATTTAGAACCCAGCCCTACAAAACAGTAAAGAAAAGTCTAGATATACTAACAGCCCTATGACAGTAAATGGAGGAGGATATAAACCTTTAGTTCCTGTGGAAATGTAGGCACAGTGCCATCATTTTGCAGCAAAACTGAGTTGTCAAACACTATGTTCATACAATCACAAAATCAAAGAGTAATTGTGGGTGGCAGGGACCTCTGGAGGTCATCCAGTCCAAATGCTTGCTTAAAGCAGGCTAATCAGATCGGGCAGCTCAGGGCCATGTCCAGTCAAATCTTGAACACCTCCAAGAATGGCTATCACACAACCTCTCTGGGTACCTATTCCTACATTGGCCATCTTAATGATAATATATAATCTTGAACACCTCCAAGAATGGCTATCACACAACCTCTCTGGGTACCTATTCCTACATTGGCCATCTTAATGATAATATATATATATATATATATATATGTATGTATGTATGTATGTATATATGTAATTGGAGTTTCCATGTTCCAGCTCGTGCCCATTGCCTCTCATCCCATTGCTGTGTACCTCTGAGAAGAGTCTGACTCCATCTTCTCTGTATCCTCTGATCAGGCAGTTGTAGATAGCAATAAGGTCCTCCTGAAGCCATCTCCACTCCCAGCTGAACAGACCCAGCTTTCTCAGCCTTCCTTGTACCTCCCATGCTCCAGCCATCTCAGTGGACCTCTGCTGGACTTACTCCAGTATGTCAATCTTTCTTAAAATGTGGAGCCCAAACTGGACAGAGTAGTCCAGAGGTGGACTTGCAAGTGACCAGAAAAAGGCAATTAAAGGGAGAGACCACTTCTGCAGGCCTGCTGCTCACCACAGGCATTACTAACACAGCCCAGGATGTGGCTGCCTTTCTTTGCTGCAAGGGCACACTGCTGCTAGCAGGTGTTAGATGATGCAATCACCTCACAAAATGAAAAATTTAAGCTTCAATTTTTTTAGCTCTTCTGTACACAAAGCTCATTTGTGAGCCAATACCCCTCCTCACCCTAACTGAGCCACAATTAAATAACATTAATTGAACAATATCAAGTTTCTACAAGTGTATGATGGTAATTATTTCTCTTACTGACGTCAAGCCAACACTCAGAATGCTGACAACATAAATGAAGTCCAACAATTGAATAAGAATCACAAAACCATATTACTTCGAAGGTGACAGAAGTGTACCATTCTTGTACACTTGCTGAAGCCATTCAGGCTAGAAATCTGTAGAGCTCTATCTGCTTTTTCAGCTCCACTTTTCAGCAATGTTGGTTCTATTTTGGTGACACTATATATGTAGTGAAATATTCCCTAGAAGTAGAAGCAATGTCACACACTGCATAGAAAAGAACATTTTGCAGTGACATTTCTGATCCCGGTACATATATATATCATATATATAGCGTTTTACTTAATCAGTGTTAAAGCTTTAAAAAGAACGGTGAACATGAGGAACATATTTCAAATAATCATGTAAAAGCACTGCAGATGACCAGAAGTCAATCTGAAGATTAGATCACTGACAATGGTTACACTTTTGAGTGCCATTGAGCTGACACTCTGATCTAACTGTTTGCTTTAGGCAACAGAAATACTTAGAAGTTTTACTGAGATTTTAACTTACCCTTTCCAAGAACAAACAGTGAAATGTTCTTCTAGACAAATGAATTCAGTATAAGCACTACAAAATGATGGATAAAGTGCAGTTGGTCATAAAGGAATGCTATTAAAAGCTTTCCCACAGTTGCAGCACACAGTCAACTCAAATCAAAAGCAGTAGCTGTAACAATAGCAAAATAATATTTCTTCACTAAAGAGAGAAAACTACTCTAAACATCTTTACAGAAGACAGATATTTCCATAGGAAGAGTTCTGTTCACACAACTGGACCCCAGATGCCTGAGAGGGATACCACAGACACAGATCATTTCCAACACTTAATTGGATAACATCGAAACTAATATATAGTGATATCCCAGAATGTCACGATATTAATCTGTTTTTATCACTTTATGCACTGTCAACTCTACTTTAGTACATGAGTCGTCAGCTTTTCACGTAAGATTTCTTCTTTTCAGTTACAACACTGCTGTTAGAAAACAAGCAAAGACTTCTAAAAGTAAACGGAAATACAGTCAGTACTTAAGCCATTTTATATTAGATGAAGACTACTAGATCAAGATTAACATTTTTCTCTAGAACTAAACTGGTCCACAGAGACCAATATTCCTATAATTAAGAAAGATTGGTCACACTGCAGCTGTGCTGTACCACTTGTATGTTGAGTTCTGCACTTCAGCATTTAAAGTATGAAAAAAATGGCATATCTAAAAGTGAATTGCTCCGTATATGTCCGAGGTAGCCACATGCAATTAGTTCATGGGATAAACAGTTGGTTTGTAGGCTCTTTTGGCCAAGTAGATGTTGATTCTGGAAAACATAAAAGAAATATAAAGAGAACAAAATGCTTCACTTGCAAATGTATGGATCATCTATATGGTTTGGTTATATGTACCACTCCCTTCAACTAATAAAAAAGAAAACTGCTAACATTTTAGCCATGGACTTCTCAGTGAATTAAGTGAATTTTTAAACATTTTTCCTGTAGTCTTAAGTCTGTGCATTATGTTTTTTGTTTTGTCTTATTTTAATTAAAAGGTACCTTATATTTCATAAATTAAGGTCTAAAGTCTACAGGGGATTTTAAAAGCATCAGCTATCAGATGTGTTTATAGTACCATATTCTTTAAGAGTCCAAGCTAGATATTAAGCCTTTTTTTGCTAAAAAGCTACATAAGGTGTAACAAAAAGACTGTGGGAATTAAGTTTCTGACTATGTTCAAGGCCTTTTAGCCTAAGTACAGACAAAGGGTGAAAATGGACAGAAGAGACATAATATGTAAGACCAGAACTGATATTAATTAGAATGACAGTTTTTCTCTGATGGGCTTTGAAAGCAAGGACATAGTTTATGTCTGATATAAAAGAAAAAGTAGATTTAGTTGCAAGATGTGAAGAGAAGTCACTTATCACAGTGATAGGACTGGAAAGTTCTCTCTGCAGCAAGCTACAAATAGGAAAGATAGTATTTGACAAGGTCAAAGAAAAAAATGTTGGAATTTGAGATGATGAGATCCTGGAAAATATGTGGATGGATAGGGAGGACTGTACCTTTGTGATCTTACGAAGAACAAATCTCCACACCTTAGACACTGCTGGAACTGATATCTGAGATGAAAATCATGCTTGGTTTAAGGCCCTTCACCACAAACTGTATTGTCTTGTCTGAAAAAGTGGTTGATAAAGGAGGTAGCATGTAGGCACAGATATAGAATAAGAATTTTCATTTATCCATAATTAGCTTTATATGTCAAGTAGAAACCCAGGAACTGTCACAGAGATAGGTTGAAAACTTCTTGAAGAGACAAGTTTAGGACATGGACATAGAGCTATGGAATAAGATATGATTGTTTAGTCCAACATATCTCTCCTATGCCACCATTTACTGATGTTAGTCACACAACCTTGNAAAAAAAAAAAAAAAAAAAAAAAAACAAAAAAAAAAACACCCCACAGTGTACATAAATACATAAATTTTTATACTATAGGAACATATTTTAAGGTCAGAAAAATTCTCTTGCCTTCCATCCCTCTTCCACTGCAAGATGTTACATACTGAAAGCATGACCCAACATGTCTGAATGTCCTGGAGCTGAGGATTATCTTGTTTCTAAATGACATTACCTACAGTACAGAATACAGCTCTTAATGCAACTTTGTGGTGTACTTCTCTTCCCCCCACCCCATTACCAGTGTAATACTAATTTAAACTCATAGGTTGCATTATACTGATGTTAAGAGAATGGTACAAAAACAATGCTATTATTAATAATATGCTCTGATTTTAAAAAGGGTTGTAAATATCAGAAAGAATAATAATGATATTGATGTTTTTGATTTTCATAACAACATTTACCAGCCTTCTCTATTTTATCAAAAAGTCCAGGTATACCAGTTGAGGATGAGGATCTTACCATACTAAGTAATTTGTGACTACAATCCTTTTTCCTCCTCTGCAAGCATGCCTCATTCAAAAAAACAAAAAAACAAACAAACAAAAAAAAACCTTTACACTTCTTAATAACTCCTCATTTATTCATGATTTAGAACCATTTTGAAATTCATGATGAAATAGAGACTTTATGTACTGTGTATATAACATATGATATTTAGTCATGAAAGAATGCCACAAATAATATATTAAAACAAAGGACTACTCAGTCCTCAGTAGTCTGTTACAGTCTTCTTGAGTAGGCTTTGTTTAATGAACTGGAGATTTGTTTTTGATTTAGGGGAGGGAATATACTGACAACCACTTGGAAAGCAAGAAATATTGCACCAGTTTCTCTATGAGAAATCCTAAGGACATCAGGATGACTATGAATAATGAGCTACAAGAGTACATACAAATTATAGCTTAAGCTTTGTCTTATTAATAGGAGGTGACAGGAGCATATTACGCTGCTAGATGAAGTTTCAGACTTTTATTATGTGATTTGATTTCTTAGATATCCATGTAGATAAACTGAAATATTTAGTGACAGACTTTTTTTTACTACCTCCTCTGCAGACACAGATCAAAGAAGGCTTGGCTGCTATTTATTGTATTTGGCATTCTAATAAAAATTCTGAATATCTGCATGATTGAATCACTTTCTCAGTTCCAGTAGTTTCTTATCCATCAAAATTAGCAATTCATATCTCTAAGTAAACAAAGTTTCTGGAAAATTAAATAGAAAAATATAAACATGATGTTGAGAAATAAATGGATGAATATATTACAGAGCAGTGTCAGGTAAACTACTCTGGTTAATATTTTGTCAATATGCCCATTTTCAGTGGATTATAACACTGCAGCAAGATGCCGTCAGTCAGCTTTCAAAACACTCAGATTAAGAACATTTGTAGTTTGCTTCTCTGGCAATTAAAAATATTGATTGACAAAAAAGTTTTCATTTGCCAACATAATTTATACCAATTTATTTTTTCCTGTACAACAGTAAATTTCAGTATTGTTCTTTTTAACAAGGTAGTTAAATTCAAAAATATAAAGAAAAAAAAAGACTGTAGCCGAATAGTTAACCTTGGAATACTTTTTAAAAATTATTTCTATTATGCTCATGTAAAGTAATAACATATTGAGGGGAAAAGAAAAATAAGTAAACAAGGGTGTAAAAGTCATTGTTAAACTGTTTTTTATATTCCTGAAGCCATAATTTTGATAGGTACTTCACTATTAGAAAACAAAATGTCAAAGCTCCTCACCTAGAGAATTTAGAGTCATTTTTAATTTTTTATAAGAAAGTAATCATTAATAGGAGACAAATACTGGAAGAAAAGGTTTTATAATAGTGAAATGCTTTTGTAATAGTGAAATGGGCAACATAGCTATGGTATGGGCACATACATTCTTTATTTTATTTCTGCTTGTTCTTCTTGCATCATTTTTTGCATTCCACATTGAACTTTAAGACATCTGTGATTTTGATCAAGAAAACACTCCTATGAAGTTTCTTTTGAAATCGTTCTCACCAAATATGAGCCAAAGTTTTTATCACAGTTTTCTATTTCCTAAAGTTCAGGTTTCTGAAGTCTTTATGTAAATTCTTACATTTAGCACTGACATGAACTGAATTCTGTAAGTACTCATGCAGATCTTTGTAGTCATATGAAAATGCAATCAAGCTAAAACACCATTGGATTATTTATATATTAAGTATTTTGAGGGGTTAGAAACTTATAGAAATAAGGTCTGAATCTGAAAATAATTTAATGAGATTTGAGGGTAAGCTGTGATATTCTTTGCAAGCTATAGTGTTTAAGTTTAATAATTTACCAAATTTAAAATCTTGGAAATGTGAAGAGAGTCTTTGCTCCACTATAATCTCAAAATTATCTGTATATCCTTTTCCTGTCTGTTACATTATTTCTTCACATGAGGTCAATATAATTTGTACTGTCATTAACAGCAAAAACTTCCTGCATCTGATTCTTGAGGGCTGGACACTCAAACTTCACTTGCTAAGCAGGGAGCTTTCACATGGCACCTTCAATGATGGGAAACCATCTGAGATTGTCTTCTTTCCCATCCCTCATCTATGTGCAAAGAACATCATGAGAAACACATAAAAATTGCTGTTCAGATTGTTGTGTCAAAAAGACTGTATAACTCAGGTCAGTACACATCAAAATGATGTCCTTGCTAACAATTTCACTTTCTCCTCGGTTTAAATGAGATGTCATAGAAATTTAACTCCCATTGTAATTCAGATCTCTTCTCCTCATCCTTATTCTTTACCAAAAATAATAAATGAAGTTTTCAGCAGTTGAAATTATAAGATTTTTCTGGATTAGTTTAGCAGATAGGGTCAATCTCTTCTCAAGAGTCTAAATATGTGAGGACAAGCAAATATTATGCCTTTTGAAACAGGAGACTTTAACATTGTTCTATAATGATAGAATAAGCACAATAAACAGTTGAGGAATATAAAGAAATTGCTCCATTTTTTTCCCCAGTCGTGATTCCTAAAGTGGAGATAGTCTCTCATGTTTTAACTGGCAGCTTGTTTGTAGAAGAGATTTGGTTTTGAATTTGTTTCTTCACTTCGATAAACTTTACATTTTCTGTGAATGCATTAACTGGGAAGAGGAGAGTAAAAGAACATTTGCAATTTTTCTATAATATTACATTGGTAACTTTGCTAAGATCAGTAAGGGTCCTCTTCAAGGAGGTTTTCTTTGGAGCATATTCTCTTTGGAATAGGAGGCTGAAGCATATTGCTGATCCTCCATAAGAAGTCCAAGACTCCTCACTGAAGTACTAAATGTTTTTTCTTAGGAGGAATACAGATTATCTTGACATTTGCTTGTATTATGTTCTTGTACAGAAGAATGAACTATTTTAACACCTTCCACCTAGCAAATGACAAGGTGACATTTTCTTTTAGATAAGTACAAACACTTCTCCTCTAATAATCACTTAATTATAGAACCATTTGTTTTAAAAATCTTATTGTTTTGTGTAGTTAATGACTTTGGACATTTCATTTAGAAAAAAAATAGCGTAAGACAATTGCATGACAGCATTAAGATTAACAGAAAGGGATCCACTAAAACTTTTGCTCATTAAAGTCCTGACAAAAAAATAGGCAATCTAGAAAGGATAAATAATTCTTTCATTTACTTAACATGTTCAGATGGACTATGAAAACAGTGAGAATTATTCCTACACATTCCTACACATTTCCAGTTTCTTTATTATTCCTACACATCCAGACAGAGCTTTGACATCTTGGGTTTCCTTTTTCTTTCTCCTTTAAAATACAACTTGCATTTTATTTCCAAGCTAAGGATTTTGGTAAAGCTCTCTCTGTGTTAAATCAGAAAAAAACAATTAAATAAATAACCTCCTCTCTAATTCTAACTTTAATTCACAAGTAACAAAATGTTTCAAATGTTTCTAACTGTTGCAGAACTAGAGACACATACTGTTACCAGTCTCTTTGTCCAGTCTCTACAGCAACTAGGCACAGCAAAGTGAAACAAGGATGCAGCTACAGTATTAATCCTAATTGTACTAATTTTGGTGTCCAGAGGTCAAAAACTTTAGGTCTGAAAAGTAGGAGTATTTCAGCTGCAGAAGCTACTGGGCTTCTGGAACATAACATAACATTAAAAAAAAAAAAAAAAAAAAAAAAAAAAAAAAAAAAAACTTCCACCAAAAGTCCCATGCATGCCATAGCATCTCCTAAGCTTTTCTGTGTCTTCTGACATGCCCAGAGTCCCACAAGCCAAAGGCAGCCAGGCTGCATTCAGCTTCAGAACGTCCCCCTGAATACAATGATATTGATTGCCAAAATACAACAATTTTGATTACTACGCTCTGCTCTCGTTCTTTCTTTCTCTCACCCACTGCTCTAACTTTTCATTCATCTTCTCTTTGACACCAATTCCTTTTTGGGGTCACATTCTCCAATTTTTATCCTGTCACACCATCCTCGGTTTTTAGCACTTCTCCTATTTCTTGTGAAGTTACAGAATAAAAATTTTGACATAATTATAGAAAAAAAAGCAAGCAAACACACATTCCTATACTCTTCATGGGCTAGAATGACAGCTGTGTCAGAACAGAGGAAAGATGAGAAGGAGGGCTCTCAAGGAGGTGCATGAGTGTAATTTATGGTCCTAATTCACACTACTGAACCCTGAAGATGCCATACGAATGAATTCACTGCTGCAGCACTGGGATAAAAGCATGGTCTTTGGTCCCTCTTTTCCTCAGCTCACTCTGGTTATTTGCACTAGGAAATCCCAATAGACTAGGTGCCGTGGACACCAAAATCTAGTTTCATTCTAAAAAAAATGCAGATTTCCAACCAAATATGGGTCATAGATCCCTCACTCTCAGTGACAATCTCCATGTAGTTTCATGCAGCATGTTGTAGTCTAGTCCTTTCTGCAAAGCATGATGTGGTTGTCACACTGTGACATTGCATTCAGAAGCAGCGTGAAGTGAAAGGATTCACATATGAGGAAAAGTTATATATCTAGGACTACCAAACTCATTTTTTTTGGTAAACTACTAAGTAACTTTCTTATAGTTTGTTCTTCATGTTGAATTGATAAAATGACAGTCCTTGTTTATTTGTTTGTGTTTTTTTTTTCTTTTTCTTCCCCTTTTGCTTTGGACTAGACAGCAGGGAAGCTTAATGTTATTTTACACATACACAAGCTTCATCTTTCCAGTATTCAGCATAAAATGTCATTGAAACAAATTAAACGGAAGGCCATATTCTCTTTGACATTCAGACTATGCCACTCAAAARCAATTTCCTGGTATATAAAATAAAGCTCCAGATTCTACATATTATATTTCCCAGGAATATAAGGTGGTGAGAGAACTGATGTTTGATTTCTCTCTCTTTTATCTCTGATTGTAGCTACACTAATTCTGGCCATCCACAGTCTGCTTTTAATTGAAGCTTTGTATGAAATTTTGTCTCCTTTGATTCAAGATTTCAAAGCTATACTTCAAAGCTGCAAGGTGGTGAGATGACCAAAAAGGTCACCAAAAAGGTGACCTACCATCAGAAGACGCTAGAAGATCACCATTCTCTTGGCCAGGAGTGCCAGAATGTGCCTCCCTCATTAGCTCATATTTTGACAGAAACATGGCTGAGATTGCAGTAATATAAAACTGCAACCGTAATTGAACATAGTGACAAAAACCTCCATTCCTTATAATGAGAACAGGAATCAGGCCTGTGATAGGACTAGTTTTTCTTCATGTTATGTTGTAGCCTTTGTTTTGGTGATCAAAGTGATTGGTTTTTATTTCTGTCATTTCTTTCTTTTCTCTTCTTCTTCTT
>NW_028185184.1:1648531-1770543 GCF_003343005.1 Rhea americana
TAATATACTTAAGTTCCCCCTTACTTTAAACACGCACTTGCCATTCCATTATACTGCAGAATTTATTTACTCTATGTCATGGACCAATTTCTCCTCTAACTCAGTCTTATTTTAATATTTCATTCCTATGTTTCTCATTACTGGCTTCTAGGAAGGATAGTGCAGGTAGAGGAAGTTTTCAAATTTCCTGCCAGAAGGACTAAAATATAAAAAGGAATTAATTATTTAAACCAGTACAGCACAAATGTATTGTTTCAGGCACTGCACAATAAGTTAAAGACATAAAATAGGACTAAAGTCTCATAACTCAATACAAACTGTATATATTAAGAGGTGGGAGTATTTTATTTCTGAGGCAAATGTGGGGAAAAGGGACTTATTGGTTTACTGCTTTGGTAGCACACAGCAGCCATCTGTTTCCTAGCCCAGGGTGACTCAGTGCCAGCCAGCTTGGAGCACAGGCCAGGAGATCTCCCCTCCGTCTCTGCCTGCCTGCGGAGACCCGGCCTGGACAACACCCAGATCCCTGGTGTGCAAGGTCCTGGATTGCTTCGAGAGGCTTGCCAGGTTTACAATAAAAACCGTTTGCTTAGACTCTCTAGAAAGGTAGTGGGAACAGCAAAACCACAGACATTCGCACACTGCCCGTGCAAACGAGTCACACAGGACCTGTGCGGATGACCGGAGCTGCGGAGTAAACTCTAACCAGCTGTCCAAGTATATGTCTTGGCGCTGCTGTGCGTAGGCATTTGAGGCTTAATGGTTGACATGCAAACTTCAGAAAGATTCAGGCGTTTAGAGGAAAAGCCTCCAAGAATCTGCTGCTTAGCTAGAGACTTTCAAAATGAGCCCACCTCCCAGGCAAAAGCCTGCCAGGTGAACTTCCTGGCTTTCTTTGCAAGGGGCCTGGCTGGTGGGAAACCTCCCTTTCAACTAATGAAGGCAGCTGGATAACTGATAGTTTTGAAAATCAAAAAAAATCATGAAGCCTATTTGTCTGTGTGGGTATGTACACGAACACAAACGCAAATATATAATATTCCTCTAAGTCAATAATTATTATCAAACTGTCTTTGGCTTTTCTGAAGGACCTGGGGAAGTTAAGCCACACAGAAACACCACTACCTTTGAATTTATAGATGGCTAAAAATAAGACTAAGGCTGTAATATGGGGGGCTGGGGAGGGGCATGAATGGAAACAGAAAAAAAATTGAGCAGCCACAGTTACTTTGCATCTTTAAAAAAAATGCTCATGCTGAACACTCCTGCAGAAGTGATTTGGTACATCAGTCACTTTAAATAGCAGGCAATGGATTACTTGGCTTAATGAAACTGCACTGTGCATAGTAAGAAAATGCTCATTCTTTTGAATCATCTCAGTTGGCACCATGAAAGAATGCGCTCAATTTTTATTAAACTCGTTGACATTGCATGTTACCATACCCAGAATCACAGCTTTCTACAGAGCTTGAACACATTTTGACCCAACCATTTTTACTGCTCTCTCTGATAATTGATTTCATATATAATGCTAGGACAGATGCAGCTCCTTGAACCAAAGTGCAGTGCAAAGATGACAGGATGCAGAAGCCAGAAAAAGCTATCAATTTATATAAACCACTGCAGAATAATATCTTTCTTCTGCTTTCCCATTTATCATGACAACATGAGAGTCAGAGAACTGCTTGGAAGAACTTTCTTTAAAGAATTTCTGCGGGTATCTATTGCACCAGACCTAAGAGATAAAGCACTGCTTCTAACCCTCCTTCCTGGCCACAGCACAGGCATATGAATGATGCTTGAAAGCAAATAAATAAACAAATATATATGCACATACACACACACACACCTATAGAGAGAGAGATATGTATATCTGGGCAATTCTAGTATGCTGTGTACAAAGAGCACATAGACTCCAGCTAGACTTTCCCCAGCTATTAGGCTCACATTAAAAATATGAAACATAGATATATATTAATGCAAAAATATGGTTCTAGTGGCAAGATAGAAGTGCCTAGGCAAGATCAAGGGGGTACATGGCCAGACAAGAGAAAGGAAGGAGCCCCCCACGGGGCTCCCTGGGAAGGGAGCAGTGCACTCAGGGACCCAACATGTGAAATGAAAGCTATAATTTAATCAAAACATTGTCTTTGAACTTAATAATCAAGTCAAAAGAGCCTGAAGCTCTGTACACTTTACGTTTGATTGACTTATAAACCAAATACAGTACCAAGAGCATTAAGACCAAATGCTCTGGTAGAGACCTGACAATACCGCCAACAAGGACGTGCACCTTGCCCTCAAATTGATGTTGGGATTTGAATCATGCACAATATATAGCCTTTTTTGTAATAAAGAGCTGTAAAGGTGCACAGCTCTTATGATCTTGGCTTTTAAAACATCAACATACTGCTTATACGATACTAACACAATGTTTCATTATTTTTAACACAAAATAGACTGCAGTTCTTTTTTTATTTTTTTTTCCTTTTTGAGAAATCCAAGATACAGATTTCCCAGCTAGCTGGAAGCATAATTTTCAGTCACTTTTTGTGGCACGGTGAATTTGATTCCTGGATTTTAAATCATAGTCTCTCCAACTGATTGAGAAGACGAGTGTGGGGTAAATCTCAGGAAATTCTGTTTGAAGTTCTGACCCAATCTGCCTCATACCTTTTGCCAAGACATATGACTGAAAAAAACCTCCAGGTTTCTGGAGTCTTATCAGTCGATTGCCACAGCACATAATGCATAAAATATATACTTTGGTTAAAAAAAGCAAATTACTTTAGTTTTGTCTTCCTCTTGTCAAGTAAGAAAGAGATCACCTCAGTAATGGTTCCTATTTTCCTTTTGGTTCCCTGTTTAATCAGTTTAAACTACATGGCTTTTCTTTGGAAAAGGGCTATGTCTCATTATGAGCCTGTACAAATAATCACCCAGGGGAAACCTAGATTTTGTACTCGATTTCTAGGCCTTCCAAATATGAGGAAAAAAATCTAATATGCTTTGAAACTGCAAATAAGTGTGCTCTACTTCACTAGTCTGGAGCAAGCTCCTGACAGTGCTGCTGTCTTCTTCAGGAAAGAGGATTGTTTCCTTCTTCTGAGAGCAAAGCTATTATTTCCAGTAAAACACTCCTAACTGTCTTGGTGGATTCTCATTTTGCAGGTCAGTGCTGTAAATTTCATTCCTGTATTTCCAGTAAAATAGTTTCCACAAGTGATCAGTGCCGGTATATTTTTCTTTGCTGGTCATTTCAATTCCCGCACTTTATATATATATATATATATATATATATATATATATATATTTTCAAACACTTCAAAGCTCAAATTTAGGTAAAATCTCAAAAGTTTGAAAGTATTTGATAATAATGTGCAAACTGACATTTTCTGCTTATAATATATTGGTAAGATAGTTGATTTTCAAGTAAAGTTAGCTGATAAATGTCCACATCTTATATTATTATTTTACTCATGCTTCCACAAAATATATTCCCCCAAGGCCATTTCAATACATTTGAGTCACAGCAGAAAAGGACTGAACAAACAAATTTGTCAACATTGATCAAAGCTGACATTCAGGATACCCTTCAGAGGCCTGCTACACCAATTTTCTTCAAGGTTTCAAGGCCTCTCATGTGTTTTCACCATCGGCGATAAACCTTCCTGATGCACAGTTTAGATACAGAATTTGATTCCTTAAGTATGAGAATTTGCAGATCTGATTCTTGCCACATTAATTTTTCAGACTGGTTTTCATCAATATGCAATCTCCTATTCAAGTGCAATATGGGTAATTCTGTCACTGAAGAGTCTGACATTGCCTAAACACTACTCCAGCTTCAACTTCTTGTGCTAACTAATGAATATTCATGAAAATGAATTCCTATTAAAAAAATTGAGACAATTTTCAGTCAAATAGAATCAACTGTTTTTGAGGTACTGTAACGAGAAACTGAAGGTGTGAATCACATTTGGCAAATTCTTAAGTCTTGACAAGTGGGGCAAGTGGGGTTTTATATATCTTAAATGGCATTGCTTATAAATTTTAAAGTTTGTTTAATCACACAATGTATGTTTTTATATACTAGATGGAGCAAGTATGTCAAGACAACACATTAAAAGAGAGCCTACAATTAAAAAGTATGTCTACCAGAACCTTTATATTCACATGGTTAAATAAGACAGACCAGCATATATTCATGTTTTCTAAGTGCAGGCAATACAGATTGGTTATTGGTGGGTTTTTTTTATCCTAGAAAATTAAATAAGTAAGAAAAACTTGTAATTTAGAACTACCATAAACAGCATAAAACTACTGTCATATAGTCAGAAGTAAATCTTAAATCTAGTACAAGTTAATGCAGTTAAAATAACCATAGCATGCGTGTGCTTTTGTAGAGAGAAACTTTGGGCTTTCGTATCAGAAGAGACTCAAAAGATGTGCAAAATAAAAAGGACTGAAATATTAAAAGTAAATTCCTAACCCGAAAAATTTAATAATTTCATCAGCTGAAACTGTTATCACTCACTTAGCAAGCAAATTCTTTTACCTTTAGTTACATCCTCCACTTCCTAGTCCTCTTATTCTTGCCTACCCAAAGCAGGGGGGGTTGCTTTTGCTGCAATAAAACCGGTAAGTATACACAATGACTGTGGTTCATGAGTAATTCAAATATTCAAGGCTTTTTTATCAATATCATTAAAAATTGAAATCACTAAAAAGCAGTGTATAACTAGTTTTGAATTTTGTGTGTATGGCCTCTTACATCGGTCTGGCACTCCAGTGACCTCTCTCCTGATTTCCAGAAGTGCTGAGACTGATTTTGTCTTGCAGGTTTGCTTGTTCAGCATGTCTGGAAAATCAAGCCCAGAGGTCATTTTGATAGAACAGTTGGATAGTTTTTCCATAGTTTTCATAATTTAATCCACACCAGAAATCAGCAATAAGAAAGTTCCCACCAAAATAAATAAAAAGGTAAAAGTTGCTTAGATAGTTAGGATTATGGCATGCAGTAAGACAAAAAAAAAATCCTAATCTTAAAAAGTACTTACACCTGTGTGTGTATGTGTGAACTGTAGGGACTGCTAGGCTTCTGATACAGAAAAGCTAAAAAATCACCCATCCATCAGGTTCAATATTTTGGTATTGACACTGCCTTTTTTCTTCTGAAGCCTATGAAGATTCTTACTTCTTTCTTAACATCTCATGTGAATTCAATCCTATTTGCTCTGTGAAATCATCCATCAAATGGAAATGTTACTCCCCTAGGATGAACGCAGGTAGGAGACTGGGGAAGAAGCTACCCTTCCCAGCACTCATGATGTTATTCTGGATTTGTGCACGTGTTACTGAGAGCAAAAATTGGCTCACAAAATCTAACTTGCTGAAGTTCCAGTTCTGTACGTACAGTATGCACACGTAAAAGGCTAGATGGTCTACGGGAGTCAGTGCAGGCAATTAAGGAAATATGCAAAGGATTTGCAGGGTAGATGAACACTTGGTAGTGAAATGTCAATGAGGTGGAAAATATGGCTTTGGGACATGGTAACATAATTACAATGCTAATCAAGGACAATGTGAGACTCTCCAGTAAAGTTGACAAGCTGGAGAATTAATCCAAGATTAAGCACTTTGGGATTACTGGTATCCCAGCGAGGAAAAGCCAAAGAATTAAGTAATCCTTCTGGCAGCACCTCAGAAAGATTAAGCAAAATATATATGTGTTTCCAAAATGATACTGTGCCGCCTCTCTGTATTAATTTGTGTCCGGCTATTTTTTATGGCTATTCCCAAAACTGGTCCAATTTCTGGAGAACAAAATGAACAACCCTGTCTTAATAATCACCACAGTTTATGAAGGGAAATCCACTTTGCCTATATACACGCAAATATGGATACATTTATTTCCCCTCCTATTTTATATGATTGCAAACGCCTCCTCCAACCAAATATATACATAACTTGTCACACTAATCCAATGGCTTAGACCAACAATCAGATCCTGGAAACAGGTACAACAATTTAAGAAATTATCAGTCCACCCATTTGCGGTACTTATTGGCGCCCATTAGATATGTTATCAGATTGCACAAACGAAATCACAAGGGATTTGTATGTGTTGTCACTTGTGCGTAACTGCCAGGGAAAGGCTAATTGCACCTTTTATTCACCATTATCGTCCCACTTTTAAAATCCAGCTAAATGATAACAATTATAAATATAAAACATGCTTACAATTCAAATTCTAAGCCTCAGATAAAAGCCAGCTCAGCATAATTATTTTTCTCTGCACTAAAAAGCATGGATTGATGGCAACATTCCCAGATGAACATAACTTTTTATTGCTTTGAACTTTTGCCATGAAGCATCATTTTATCATTTCATCTTATTGCTTGTTACATGGAAATTGAGGTTGACAAATGGCATGAGTCTCAATAAAATGGAAGCTTATGTGTTTCTAACTGTTTCTGCTAGCCCCACAACAGACAGCCCCTATATAACAGAAAGACTGAAAAGATTTTCTCTTGTTTTCAGATAGGAAAAGTATAGCTAATTTATGATGCCGTGACATGTGTCACTGAGAAATTACATGATTGCATTCTAGCAGAGAGACATAAATTGCCACTTTTTAATGTTGTAAAGGTCTAAACTGGCACGACATGCCAGCCTGACGTGACATCTGTATCATGCTTAGCTGATGTACACCTGCACATCTTTTGCCTGCTAAAAACAGGCAAACATCAACCTCAGTGATTGTTTAGGATTCTGAATATATTTTTCTTTGTAGAAGTAAAGGGAAGATGAACAATATAAAGCTTATATTTAATCTCCATCATGCTGATTTAAATTAAAATAAAAGATATTACCTTAGGTTATATCCACTTAGGTTAGATCCACCTTTTTTTTCTATGCAACTTTGAAGTTAATCTCAGAAAAAAATGGGTCAAACTGTGTTTTAAATTGTATTTATGGGCATCACATTAGGATTTCAAGAAAGATGGGAAATGAGGTAAGCAAGGGAGGTGTAAAAGGAAAGGTCTGCTGATAAATAAGAGAGGAGTGGGTAGCTATCACACGTCAGAGTCTGTAGTCAGAATAAACCAATGCCCCTAATTTCTTTAGGCTGCCAGCTGCCAAGCGAGAGTGCATTTTTAGACTTTCGGGAAGAAGATAAATGGCTTTAATATGTAACACATACTCCAAGATAGAATTTTTCCATGTCAGTAACATATTTTTGTTAGAAAAGTCAGTCAGAGCCTCAAGAATGACAAGTCATTATTTATGAAGCCAGCATCAGACTCAACGTGCTGGAAGCATTCTGGCATTAGAGACTATGACAAAAAGTTCAGGATACTTGAAACCCTCCAAAAAGCATTTAAAACTTACCAGATTCAAATCTTAAAATCCTAAAAATGTGGAAGGAAAAAATGCCCTTAGCTGTTTTTTAATGAGAATTATCTCTTTAACAATTAAATATGGAAAATGAGATGCAGCAGGGCAAAAAAAAAACGACGATAAAGGCTTCAGTAGCAGACGAAACACAATGTGAGACATGAAATGGCGTGAGGAGTACACTTAATCAAGGTCAYAGAACCTAAGCCACCTACCCGTTACGGGTTGTAAAACAGAGAAGAGTTTTAAGGGATTCAAAGCAAGATATTTCAGTGATTTTGCAGAGGCTGGCTTGGGAGAAGGCAGAAAGATGTTTATGGAAAATCATCGCTGTGTATAGCTAAACACATACACAGACACTGCTAGCAAAACTGTAGGTGGGAGTCAGTGTCTTGATACCATGTAAGAGATGAAAGTCTGGGCAGGGATAGGCCATAAGGACTTAAAATATGAAAGCAAGTCATTTATGCTTGATGCAGGAGGGAAGGGAAAGCCAATGGAGAGAAGTAAAGAGGGGATTAGCAAGAGCTAATCCTAGCTATGAAGGCTTGAATGGTTTATGTAGATTATAGCCTGTGTAGTGGTAATGGATTTGTTGCAGAGTGGCACCCGAATTCCTGCAAAATTATGAAGTTAAATCTGTCAAGCTGTTTTTTGAGTTACAGGTCATCAAAAACACTTTGATAAAAAGCAGTTGCATAGTGAAGGTTACAAGCAGACTTCTGCTATATGCTAAAATGTTTACATTTTTTTATTCTGTACAGTAAAAATACTCTGTGATTACTACCCAGCTACTCTAAAAATGTGTACAGACTTTGAAGGGCAATGATTAGGTTATTAAGTTATACATATTTTAAAATAACCCTTTTCTGTTTAAAGCATCTAACATCTTTTTGAGTCACTTCATCTTAAAAAAGACAAACCTTGACCAAAGAAATTTTGACACAAGATTTATGCTTCACTTGCAACCAAACAAGACTAAAAACCAGAAAATAGGCCATGTGCATATACACATATATAAACACAGTGAAGCATATTTTATAAAATATACACACCCACAAGAAAAAAAAATGCTCAGAGAGAAGCAAAGTACAGCATTTGCTGGGAGCTCGCAGAGCTCCAGATCTCTCTAAAGAGAAGCTGTGTGTGGTTTTTTTTTGTTTTTGTTTTTGTTTGTTTTTTTTTTCCCTGAATAACTGAGATGTCCTCACCAGCTGGGAAAGCCAGGGCCCCATGAAAGCCCTGAATTCATTTCTATAGGGAGCAGTTGGGGGTGTCTAAATTGTTAAGGTCAAAAAAATTCAGAGATTCACTTGGAAACTTATGTTATTCCTAACATAGATATTGCAGGGGAGCTGGTGACCCTGGAGAGATTCTAGCAGAAGTTATTGCACTCTATAAAAATGAGCACATCTCTTGCTTTTAAAGGTCAAAAAAATCAGAACAATATTATCTCAATGTTTGCCTTCTGCGAATACTGTTTTATATACTCAGATCCTTCCACCTCCTAAAAACAGGTTCTTCACCATTTTTCTGAGTAGAAAGCCTATTTATTAGGACGGCTGAACTCTACTTTCTAAAAAAAGCTCAAAGAATAAATGATTGCTCAATGAGCCTTTCATTCAGCGTATAACACTACGTTTTCTWCAGTGTGAAGAGTAAGTGTGTAATCTAGTACAGCTTCTCCAAAATATCCTCCCTACAGAGATTATGTCAATTAGGTAAGAGAATACTCTTGAGCTTCAAATGTGTCTAAACTTATGTGCTCTAGTGAGCTGATCATTTATTGTGTTGTGTGCCTCAAATGTGGGATGATTCTAGTGGAGTTTAGTGTTTACTGAATATCACAGAACAGGATGCTGTAGAGGAGAACTATCCAGTAAAATACTAATGTCATAGCCGGAGCATTTCAGTGAATAGTGGCAGTATTTTAATGGAAGCCATCTCCTAGCTCATGTAATGAGCAGGCCTTCAATCCTGCAATGGGGAGGTTCAATGAAAAGTGAACTTTCAATGGGAAATGACAGAACCTCAAATGGTGGTATCATTGATATTTTTTTGCTGGGACTTCAAGTTGTCAAAATATGGGCGTTCCAACAATGGACAAACCCAATAATCATGATTTATATAAATGTAGATAAATATTATTAGGAAAACTATGGTTATACAATTCGTTCTTTCTTTAAGTGGATGTGATAAAATGATAGCGTGGCAAAATAGCTTGTTCCCCGCTCAGCCGGAGTCTAAAAATGTATGTATGCATGCACATATAGCTTAATGCAATCCAGAAAGATGGGCAAATCTAAAAGCATCCTTTATTTGCTTGGGCACATCCCGATTTACTCTTTTCTGGACCAGTATCTCTCTGTGTGTGTGTGTAGTCTGTATGTGTAGTTTGTATGTGTATGTCTAGGCACGTCTGCACGTACACAAGCACAATGCCTGTTTTAAGCTTGTTCAGTATTTCTTGACAGCCACACAGATAAATGCTACAGAATTTGTTGCATCCTTTAAAATCAGTTGCTACAGATATTATTGCAAACTTATTGGGTTTGTCTTTCAATTTGAAAAGTTTCAGACACAAAATAAAACATAATATGTAAATGTCTTGATTTATTGAGGTAAGGCAATTTATACTGTTTAAGAGTCCTAGCAAATTCTTGTCAAGTTCATTTAGATTCCCACCAACTTGAATCTTTTCCCACAAGTTAGGGAAGGCAGTTATCAAGAGGCAGTGTAATTTTCCTTTTTAGAAGATCCTCAGTTCTTCAACATAACACAACTGCACCTCTCATTCATAGATGTCTTTGTACGAATCATCTTCTCCTGGCTTTCTACCTTGACAATGTGAATATTTATAATAGTGTTCAACAATATTCACTGCTAGTAAGATCATTATTTCTTCATTGTCTGAAAAACTGATTTAGTTCCTGCATATTTCCTTTTATTTCTCTTATCTGTCCAGATCCCTGGATTAGAAATAAACTCTTCGAATGTGTAATCCGAACTTTGCTTCTGGAGTAATAGCCTAAATAGCCTAGGTAAAAGCCTAAACAGTGCAATAAAAGTATTTTTTACCATCAACTTCTTAATATCATGTCATTTTGGTAACCAAAATAACATCTAACCAGCTAAACTCTCACTGGCTTTCAGTATATAGAGTTAACAGTATTACAAAAAACATTCCTGTCTACATAATACTGTACAGTAAATGTTTTTATAATAGATACCCAGCATATTTACATAATGATGCTTTTGGATGTAATAAATTGGCCATGTTAATGTAACTTTTGCAATTTGGGGAAGGGAAGAAGGATGGGCCAGACATAAAGTGACGGTTTTACTTTCCATTATTACACATTAAGATGATGCTCTTGCAGTTAACTTTGCTCTACTGGATTCATTTAGAAATGAAGGAAAAAGTTGCCAGTATGAAAAATTCAAAGTAAAAGAGCACTTCTGTAAATGAAAACCTTACATACAATCCAAATATTTTTAAAACTTGTCTTCTATTAAGATCAGTGACAAATAGGCTATTGAAATACCATTTGAAATATGCAAACAGTGGATTCAGATATACTTATTAATCATTATAGCTTTGTTGGAAGTGGTAAAACAATTATAATACTCCTATAAGAGCAAAATGTTCTCTGGAGTTTCTTGGCAAACTAGGCTAACAATAAAATTAGAAAAGTGCATGTATTAACTCAGCTTTCAAACCAGCTTCAGACTGGTCATAGTCACTGGTTCTGTTTCCTTTTCATCACTTTCATTTTCCTTGCAAAACTAATTATTCAAATCAAAAGATTCTGCAGAATGAGGTATTCAAGGATCCAAGTCCACTGAGTTTTTAACGACAGGTAGCTGGTCTAGGATTCTTACAAATTTTTAGTATTTTTGTAGATGTTGCTTTAGGTAGCAGCTCTGTCTGGTCGTAAGAATGGACACAAGAAAATATAGGCAATATTCTTCTGCCATCTTCAATGGACTTTTATACTGGGCTCAGCTTCAATCTGCATCTGATKATGAGATAAATCATTTCTTGTCTACTCCCCCAATGTAAAAAGAAAATTATCAAATGTTTTGTTTAAGAAGGGAAAGGAATTTTGCTTTAATAGTCCCCTTTAACCTTGCAAAATAGATTGTTTGATCAAATAAAGCGTTTTGAGATAAACGCATCATATTTTTTGCAGAATCAAATGATATTTTCCTACAAAACCTTTTTTTCTCTCTCATTTTTTAAAGCTTACTGCACTATTTGTTGTAATTGTAACAGCAGTCATCAGAAAATTGACAGGCAGGCACTGTGGCCTAACACGATCCAAAGAACCGCAGTACTTTCTTGTCCCGCATGAGGAAGTAACTCTAATAGTTTGGATAACATTACAATGATTAGATAAATGCTGACCTAACTCTCTGCATAGATATCTAGACTACCATCTCCTCTACACACGGCCACCAACACAGAACAGTATAATTGTTTATTCATTTGCTTAGATTGGGTTAATTGCAATTTCAGCTAATCAGTGACTTTCAATTCAAAAGATCATAAATTAAAAGCTCTGTACTCCAGACTTTCACTCAGTGAGACAAGATATCTCCTTCAATCCCATCACAGTTTTTGGTGTATTAGAGAGAGACTACACAGACTGGGCATCAATCCAAAACAACTTCTCTTCCTTTTAATTAGGTGACATAAGGAATCTAGCTCTACCAAGCCACTTAAATTGAGCTAATATTTCATGAAACTGTGAAGAAAAACAGGATAATAAGAGTGTTTTATTATGCCTTAGAAGAAACTGTGGGCTCAACTATGTTACAAAATAACAGGAAATAAAAACAATATTGTTTATATTTATATTATCAGTCAACATTTTTTGTATCTAAAAATTTTTAGCCTGTTTCCCAATTAGCTGCAGACTTCTTAGAGAAAATGAAAGCCAGTGAATAAAAAACTGATGAGTTCCTATGTCTTGAAATATGAAAGCAAAGGGAAGCAGTTCTGAAGCTCCTGTGATGTACATTGCCATCATTAATAGCATAACTTATTAAGGATTTTTAAACTCTTTAAAAAGTTATCAGGGTACTGCTAAATTATTCTTTATTATTATGATTATTATTTATATGTAGCAGGTTTTATACTTATCTATGTAACTGTTATTTGGTTACAGCTTTCAGAGAAGTGAAATGAAAGACTCTCGAATGATAAATTCAGTAGCAGGTACATCAGAGTCTTGGATCCTGCCAACTGGCACATTTCTTTGGCATTGGATCCTATGAAAGAATTATTCATTCTACTATTGTAATGTAGAGCATTCATCCCTCTTTAAGTTACATACATCATATGCTTATATCTCTGCCAGGTTGTCTCTGCTTATTTTTCACCAACAGTGGGAAAAGAAAGGACTGAAAATGATTCTCTTAATTAGTATGGCATACAAACATGCACAGTAAGTAAATTTCAGTGTACCACTGCCTTGTGTTTGATTTTGTACCATCAAAGATTAATTAACTTATAGCTAAGGCAGAAAGCATCTAATACCAGGAAGGTGACACATAGCAGTAGAAAAATTGCACATCTCTAATGATAGTTATGTGAAGCATCAGCTTGACACATCATTTACTTATCTCATTTTTTTTAAAAATAATTTTTTTTCAAGGAGGTAGAAAGGGTGGTAAAAAAATTAAAATTGTGTGACTTTTTTCTTCTTTAAGTTTGAACAAAAAGACTTAAAGAAAATTTTGCCCACAAAATATTTTCATGTTGTACCCTTATTGTGTGTATAGTTATGTGTATTTGTATCCATACGTGCACACATGCACGCGCACACACACATGTAAATCTGTGGGATCCATTCTGACCTTTTGGAGGTGATGTGGGTGTTCTAAAAGCCAAAAAGAAGAAAGTTTCCTGTGCTACAACACACACATTTCAGATACTGTATTACCCAGGTGACTGTGCGGTCCATTTGTGTTTTTGCCAACGGCCTGTTCTTCATAGCACTAGAAACTTGAGCATATCGGCAAGTTTCTCAGAAATTTGAAAGCAGCAGCCTGATATTTCTTGAAAATGAGCTTCTAGGTGGAGGCTGAAGATCCAAATTAATGCTGTCAGTGAGGAAAAGACAGGAGGAACTCAGCCATTCACTACTTCGCTAGGAAGCAGCTCGCCACAGCTTGTCACTTGCCTGCAGAGAGTTTCTTAAAAGTAGGTTATATGTATGTTATCAACTACTGTACATTAGGTGGAGTTTCAGGGACCACTGGCTTCCATAAGAAGMCAGACTTCACTAAATCTATTGTCCCAAACACCTGGTCACCTTTGACCTTCCTTCTACAAAAAACTTTCTACAGGTGAATGTTTGTAACCAGAGAAGTATAGACTGTGCTCAAATCATATTTCACTTTGATTTAAATCACAGTGCTGTCTTCCTTAGAGCAAACTCTAAAACACTTTAGAGTGTTTAGTCTTTTCATTTTTTCTTGTAGGTCATAGTATAGCATGGCTGCAGTATACATTGGGTCAGGACAGTATACTAGCACCGCACATCAATAAAAAATTTCCTTTATCATCAGATATAAAATCTATCTTACTTAGAGAAGGCTGTATTTTTAAACTTAATTCAAAGACTATATCTATGAACAAATAAGCTGTTTTGTATCAAAGGACTGCTGTATGAACCCTTGACAGTTTGAAAAGCCCCAGGTACAGGATGTAGTAGCCAACAACAGAAGCAATAGAAAAACCTCAACAGGTTACACATACCTTCCTCCTCCTGCTAAGAGCTAAAGACTATAATGTGCTAAATGAGGCACTGCTGCAAGTGTCTGAAACTTCTTGAAAAATTCCCTCTAGTTTCAGGCCTGCTGTTGATTCATTTCCTTTTGTTCTCAAATGACTTTGTATCAGTTTCTAACATGGCTAGGTTACCAAAGTAACCTACATCTATACGGCAAGGATCTGTCCCTCATAGGACCCGACTTTGCGAAGTCCTCAGAGAAGCAAAACCCCAGCTCCAAGTGGCTGTAAGTGTTTCTCCTCCAAACTTCTCCTGGTCTTAGTTGCCACGCTTTCTGACTTCTTATCAAATCAACAAGCTGGCTCCAGCATTTCAAGAAGTCATTTTAAGGATCACCTATACCTTTTACAGCTCTGAGAGCTTAGTCAAGAAAGTTGTCTACTCCATAAAACAAATTATCCCATCTTCCTTTCTAGCACGTCTCCCTGTATGCCCAGAACAGATTTTCTTACAATTTCTTTTTTTAATAAAGCCACTGTACTCTTTTTTTAACAGGTCATCTCTCTTCAGTTTAGTTTCCTTAAATTCTACCTTCTGTAGTACACTTTTTATCATAATTTATTTTTGATATTTTTGTTTTTGACAGTCTAGTACATTGTGCATCTACTGCTTAAATTATATGTTGACTAAATTTGGCACAGATGCAACATGTTGAGGAAAGGATATTCTGCAAGAAATGACTTGACACATGTCTGCTTCTTGGACTAAGGCGAATCAAACTGTTCTTGTTGTGTCCAATTTGGAAGGGCATAAAAAAAAAACATTTTAAATGAAATTGAGATTTCTGATCTGAAAATTCCATATCTAATCAGTACCATCAGGTTTATCTAGATGTGAAGAGTAAACCAGGGGTTCACAGGTAAGTAGTGTACTTCCTCTGGCTCTTGGTGCCTTGTTAGTGCTGAAAACTGTGAAGTGCTGAAAGGTCCAGAGAACCTGCCAGGTTGCAGCAGTGAGCTTTGGACCTCAGATGTTACATGAAGGAAAACTACCTCTATGCAACCTTTTACACAAGAAAAAATATTCTAGTTTAAGCATTAAATTATAATTATAATTTAATTACATTATAATTACTAGTAGGATACTTATTTAAAATCCATTCTCTGACAGCAAGAAAGAAAGAATTGCCATGAAAACGTTTAAATACAACTTAAATTAATGAATATTAGGTATTAAGGTAAAAGATGTTAAGAACATAATTTCCACTCATTATCACTATAAGTTGTCCTGGCTTATTTGGTAAGTGGATATTTCAAAAACCCCCAGACTACACACCTCAGATTTTACATCAGTTTCCATTCCTCACCAATCCAATCTTATTCAGTTACTCTGAAAATGAACACATGATATTTTGAACCATCAGAAGGAATTACATATTGATATTTAGCTATCTGTTTCTCATGATGCCAACCAATCTGCAGGCTGACAGACGCATCCCTCTCTTGGCAGTATTACTGATATATATGTTTATTTCTCTGCATCAGTTCTGATCTTCAATCAAATTAATGTGACAAGTATACTAGTTTTGTTGTATGCACTCTTTAAAACTGTTTCAATAGTAGGAGCCTGTCTCAAACAAATAAGCAAACAACTCCCCCACCCCACATTAGGAGTCTCACATGAAATTCCAAGATGATTTAAATATAATTATGAGCAGTGTCTACATGAAAAGTAAAGAAGGTTGAAAAACTATGTAGTTTAAAATTGATGAATAAGGATTTGAGTTGTGACATGGAATTAGATGTTGTTTTTAAGTAACTCAAAGCTCAAAAATATTGAGGTTGAGGGGTATGACTAAGGCCTGCCTACACTCAGAGCTAATTTAATTTAAAGTTTTCTTACAAACAGAGCTGGACAGTTGCTGATGGATTCTCAAACTGAGGAAAGTCACAGAGCAACTGACTACACTGCTTTGCTTCTAAAAGTTTCTTTATCTTCCCTGTCTTACAAAAAACATATGCAGTCAAGCTACTACTTGAAAATAGTGCATCAGCTATAAAGTATTCCTTTGTGCAGATGTGATCCTACAACCAGTATTTCTATTCACTATTCACATTCTATTCACATATGAAATATTCATACCAATAAGTTCTATTTTACCTAGGGTCCCGTCATGATAGGGTCAAAGTTGCCACATGTTAGGAAATGATCTATGGGCTACAACTCATTCCCCTGTTTTAATAGAACGGGCTTTGGAGCTCTTTGAAAGCAAAGTACGACTGTAACATTTTTTTTTTTCCTTCCAGGAAATAATGTGTGAGAGAAGATAAGAATTATCATATTGGGATGAGTCAATCATTCACTAGAGCCCTAGTCTACAATGAAGAATGTCTATTCTCACATGTTTTACATGAAAGTATAAAAACATTATGCTTAACCAAATGGCACGAGGAAGGAAATATGTTCCTAAGGGTAAACAGACCTCAGGGAAACATTCTACAATTGTTCCACATATTTGATAAATTGTTCTAAAATGGGATTGTTATTCCTGAATGATATAAAGTTTTACTCAAAACAGGGCTGTAGCTAGGGATAAAGCATGAGTTAATGTATGCAATCATAAGCTATAGACCAACATTTGTCAGCTTAATACYCCATTAGTCAAGAAATTATTTTCGCTTCTGTCTAGAGAAATAAAGTGAGTAGGTAGAGAAGAAATCATTGAGAAAAACTAGAATGAATTTTGAAGAAATACCCATTTCTTCCCTCTCCCCAAAAAATCATAACTTTTTTTATTTGATTTTAAGATAAAACTGAATGATTCATTTTAAAGAGACTATGACTCTTCTATTTTAAAACTCTATAGCTCTACTGTTGTGTAGCTTTTCTATAATTAATGAACTTTAGAAGTCATAAGAGAAAAGTTACACTGTGTTAATTTTTTCTCCTCATCATTCTACATCTTTTCCAATGCTGGAGAAGCTTGAACCCAAACTCTCCAAAGTCTTTCAGAGAAACAAACAAATAAACAAAAACCTCAGTCACTTCTAATTAAATTTTAACATTATACATTAGTTAGGTCTGGAGATCATGGGTCACAGTTTCAAAGATATTTGAAGATGCAGATACATGTTTCAATTACTTTAATAAGATATATGCTCTTGAGTTATTTTGCACTTTCATAAGGCCTACTAGGAACCTTTCTTTAGTCACTAATGCTTTTGAAAATCCAATCCTCTAGACTCCTACTTTCCTTACTAGTACACTTCCTGTTGAAGGTACAAACATTTAACTAATTTAATTTAAATGAGAAAAAGTAGCTATATTCTTTAAAGAACCCAAGTAACTGTATAGCTAAACCTTTTTATGTACACAGAGAARAATAAATTTATTTTTGATTCATTTAGAAGGCATGGAAATATAGAAAAGAAAGTGAACTTGAGAGGTCACCTAGTCTACAAGGTTATTCTAATACAAGACCGATTATACTGTCAAACTTCATAAAAGACATTTCTCATGCCTGTTTTAAAATTTCAGGTGATGGAGATATTATAAACTTTCTAGGCTTCTATATATTAAAGTGTATAATTATCTTTACCATTATGGATTTTTTCTCAATGTCTAGACTAAATCTCCCTTGTTCCAGTTAAAATCTGTTATTCTCACCCTATTCACAGTGAGATGGAGAACAGATGATCACCTTCTGCTTTGCAGCTTCATTTATGCATTTGAAGACTTATTGTTCCCTTCTATCTTCTCCTCTCTAGACTGAATATTCTACATTATTTGTCATATTCCCTGAGGTTCTAAATGTCTTATTGCTCCCACTATTCTGCTCTGGACTGTATATTTTGGCAATGCACTAGCAGACCTCTTACCATAGCCACAAGTGGAGGATATGCATACAATCATTATTTTCTTCTGGAAAATGTGCTTTTATTGCAATAAAAAAGCATTTACAATAATATAAATTAAGCAGATTTGTTTATAACTCCTTAGCTCCTTTCTCCTTTTTTTCACTTTCCAGATGTGGATTTTACTTGTTTGTAACGAGTTTCTCTTTTTCTCCTCAGTAAAAGACAAAGGAAGGTGAGTCWAGGTACCACTGCTGAGCAACTCTCACAGTAGTATCTTCTGCCTAGCCTACTTTGGCAGGAAAATATATAGCAGAAACCAGCAAATACAACTCTGTCATGAGTAGAAACAGCTGAAAATACTTGTTTGTTCCCTCATACCTACTCCTGCCCCAAGAAGATGCATGTTTTATTTTGTAGTGTTTACTTAGTAATTTATTTTTACTCCTTGAGAGGACAGCATAGAGTAAGAAAGAGAGGAGAGGTCTAAAGCGTATTCACATTTTTGTTCCCGTGTATGCCAGTTAGGGAACCTGACTGGAAAAACTCAGGAATATCCAAAACTGTTTCATTTGCTAACCAGCAAAACTGAATAGCTGATGATGAAGCYGTATCGTATGATTTATTATTTATTTTTGGGGCAAGCCATCTAACAGGGCAGGCATATTTCCCTTCTGGTAGCTGAGATAATCTGACTTCTGAATGAGGGTGAGAAGCTTATGAATATGAATTAAGAAGCATTTGTGTATTTAAAGAGTGATTGACAGAGGGTCAAGAGACGAGTTTGATGTGTTAAAGTACCGATATAGATCATCTATTTTTTTTTTTCGCAACAGCAGCTCAGAGTCAATCCCAGGGGCTTGAAGGACCCCACATTTGATAGTAAAAGGACCCAGATATGATCAGATATGACTGCAACAACATGAAATAAAGTAGTTGATCTTATAAGGGTCTGGAGAACCCCAGAAATACTCAATACCTCTCAGTTCTCCTTCAGAATTTCAAAAGGGATGTACTTGCATGTCTATGTGCAAACAGTATAGATGTAGATCCTCATACAGAAACATTGAATTTTAGTGTAACTGTGAGCAAAAGGGAGAGGGAGCTTTTATACTGACCAATACCTTTGCTGCCTCCATACGTTTTTGTTTCGAGTTACTCATAATGATTCTCAGTGCTGGCTCAAGACCTCTTGGCAACACTGGCAAAATTAAATTTTGCAGCTCCACGAGTGAGAAGTTGCAAAGGGCTGGAGCAGGAGCGCAGCGCCGTGGGGGAGCTCAGCCGGTTGCTCCTGCTCCAGCTGCCTGGCAGATGGGAGGGCTGTGAGCAACAACTGCTCTTGCACCAGCAGCAGCCGCTCCCGCCTGCTCGGCTCTCCGAGAGCTCCGGCAGGGATAAATCGCGTATTGGGGTCACRGACACTGCTCGTATGCCTGCTTTGCCTGAGCCAACAGCCAGGTTTTTTGCGTGCGCTTGTTCTGCGTGCGTGGTTTCTGCGCAGAATGGTAACTCTCATAACGTGAGTGCTCTTAAAACCAACCGTTTATGGAACAAACTTTCATGAAGTATAGTATCAGACGTGTTCTTTCATACTTTTAATATAAACTCTAGAGTTTTCCTATTGGTCCTGTTGGTTTGTATCAACTCTGTATTTTCTCTTTGAAGCTGAATGGAGTGAATAAAAATACTTAGTTCAATATAATGTTTTCTAAAAAAAATTCTAGAAAGAACAAACTTTGTCTTCTGTTTCAACAAACTGCTAAATTTAGATTAAAACAGAAAAATTACCCTGGTTTACCAGCTTTACATGTTTTTTGCTCTAAGGACACAAGTTTGAGGAAGTTCCGAGAAGAAACTAAATTCATTTCCACATGGTACAGAATTCCTTATACCGTCAATTTTATTTTAGATCCTTCTTACTCTTCTTTTACATTAGCATTAACATGAATCTTTTGTGAGACACTCATCAGCTGGTATGTCCATTACATTTTATAATACCATCTTCAATGCATGTGGTATTTCTGGTATTAAACACCTCTAAACACTTTTCAAGTATATAGRTACATTTCTATGATACCTAGAATTCCCGCCTCTTTCAGTATTCCTTAGCATTGAATAGCTCTTTTCATCGAGCCTGATCTATTGTGTTTCTGTTTACCACCTTCTCCACAGACCATAATTCATTGAACTTGTGGACTAGGTATTTTGAATATAGATTTTGTGTGGGCAAAAAAAAATTCTTCTGCCTAGAATCTGGTCTTCATTAATAAGTTTTCAAAACTGTCACCAGGAGGTTTTCTTGATCGGAAACCCAGCAGTTAATGCATTCTGGCTCTTACTGGAAATATTCTTAGAAAATCATTTCATATGAATATATTGCTTTTGGTAGGTATAGGAAAGAGGAACCCCTGTTGTTTTCAAAGGCTTTTTTAAAATTCTGGTGAACTTTTTGTTAATCCATCACTGACAGTCTAATATTGATTTTTTGTTTAATGCATGGCCATGCACATTTTWAAGTAAATATATTTTTACATATATTATTTATTTCATGGACCCATTTTAATTTTCCTAGAAATTAGACTTGGAATAGAAAAGAGAGAGAAAAAAAAGCCTTGGTCATGGTTATTCAAGACCAATTCACTCACTCAAATTTTTAAAGCCAGAAATACATTCAAAGGATTATGGAGATATTCAAACAAGAATGTGTTTCCTCCTATGCTTTAATCAGCTGTAAAAAGCTAATAGTGATAGAATTAAAAATTGTAACTGGTTTTCAAATTACTAACCCAGTGAAAATAAGAAATGMAGACCGCATGGAGCGTTACTGTTTCCACATGACCCAGTAAAATGCAGTAGTATTGGGCTGTTTGCAGTTTCCTTCTGAATGTTTATCTTCACCATGGACTAGATATTTAAGCAAGCAAGAGAATGAGTCAGTGCACATATCAGTGTACTGGATATTATGAAGTGAAGGAGGTGAGAGTATGAAATGGAAAACACAGGATTAGGAGAAGGCTAGCTCAAAATATATACCTTACATATGTTATACAATGCTACTGAAAAATGGAAAATCTTTGTATTTTAACTATTTTAGGTTTACATACTTCTAAATTCAGTGTTGCTTTAATTCTTTTTGTTTTCCAATGCATTTTTTTTCAAGCAGCTATATCCTGCATGTATATTTAKCTTGCTAGAGATTAATGGTATTCATATGCTCTAGCTGGGAAAGGTCTTTATTTACTCAGTCATTCTTTTCATTTTGTCATTTCCTCTGTTTTCTTGACCTCATTACAAGCCATAGGTGAGTGTAACATCTTCATTCTGCGGCTAGAAGAGTGGAACAGGTCCCTTTGAAACTAATTTTGATTTTGTTCTTTACTTCCTGTAACCTAGCACAGACAAAGTCGTAGTGTGGTAATTGCTATCTGGAGATATATGGTTAAATCCTAGCTCATAAAACTTTGCCAATAATTCCCCAGAAGGAAAGAACTGTAGTATCTCGGCATTTTTAAGTTTCTGTCCCTTTCTGTCACATGAAGACTAGCCCTTAGGGCATACTGATGGATTTAGTACTCCTACATTAAAGTTATGGAAGCCTGAACRACAAACATCATGATTCAAAATGTATTGCTAAGAAGAGTACTAATGCATAGTTAAATACATAGAATATTTTGTAGATAACATAAGTTGAAATAAGAGAATCAACCACTGAAAGTCTAGCAACCTTAAAGTGAGTGGAAGAAACAATCYAAATTATCACGGCTGAGCTGAAAACAAATTCAAGTGACTTTACAAGGGCAAAGAGGAAGAATTAACTGCTAAATGGTCATACTTACATTGAAAAAAAATTCCAAAACAACTAAGAAAAGATAAAATGAAGAAAAAAGTGACTCAAAGACAAATATTTCTAGCTAGTGTGTGTGTGTGTGTGTGTGTGTATATATATATAGCTACGTGTGTGTGTATGTATGTGTGTGTGTGTGTGTGTGTGTGTATGTGTATGTGTGTGTGTGTGTGTGTAAATAAATCTTAGTGGTCTTAGAGGTCTTCTAGAACATAGGAAGCTTATTTTGTTTTTTGCTGTATAAATAATAGTTTATCATATATATCTTTGAATACAGGGCATTTGCTGCCATACAAAATTTTCAGCTTTGCAGATCTCACATAGACCTAATGTATTTTAGGTTTCAGTTCATAAATTTATCAGTGGTTAATGCATATTATTCTGAYACTACTTATATAAATTAATTCTGAGTTCATATGGGAAATAAGTGTCAGGAGCAGACATATTTCTATAGATTAGATGATCTTGACACTATGTGCATTTCTTGTTTCAACTTTGAAAAAAAAATTTAACAATGAATAGAAGGGATCTCAGTTAAGTATAATATTAACTAGCAAAAAAAAATCTGAAACTGGTCTAATGTGAGGCACAATAACTCCTTTTGCATTTCAGGAGACTAAAATTAAAAATTAAGTATCAGCCTTATAGTACAGAACAAAAAAATGATCTGATGCAGGTTTTAGATGACCATTAAAAAAGCTTTAGGTAAAACAGTATATTGACAGAACTTTATTTTCAAATAACTCTCATATTTTGCCACTAGATTTTGAGTATTCTGATAGGTGATAAGTATATGCTTATGTGGTATTTGTCAGGCAGAAGCTTACACTAGCATTTTTCCAAATGGCTCAAAGGCAACTTACTACAGTTTTGCCTATCATACAGGCAGTAAGTGAAAATTAAAGGTAGAAAATTGCAATTAGGTAAGATCAGGTAGCTTGAGCAAGCTTCCACCTGTTGGTCTCCCCATTCCCTGCAACCTTGGGATCCCAGGTTTGCCCATCATATCATAGACTGCATCATCCTGAGTCTGAAACCAGCCAAACTGAGTATGGAAATCACCATCAGGTGTTACCATCAACACCTTTATGAAGATCAGGTTAAGTTACTTACACTATCTATGACTAAATCTGTAACTCTTATAATATATGGTTGCTTTTCTTATGTCATCTTACTTTTCTTTCTAATTCCTATGAAGTATAAAGTTAGTTCTCTAGGAAAATTCAGCTTATGCAGTATAGTCATGAGTCTATGAACAGAAAGACAAGCTAAAAGCAAGAGCCTTAAACAGATGGAGCTTGATAAAAATTAGTAAGGAACTGGTGCATGTGGAGTTTGCCAGCAGCTAGYTGCAAGTAAGAAAACATCAGAAACAGAAGCTGTACTTTCTTTAATTTTATTCTTATTTTTATTTCCTTCTGTGAAAAAATTATTTTAAARGGCACCAAGATTAAACTTCTTCAGCCACAAGAATAGAAGATATCTATTTGACTTTCTCTGAAATACACAGTTAAAATTTTCTTTCTACTGTCTCAGAGGGGAAAAATGTTTCTTTCTTTAAAAGGCTCTACAAGACTAAAAGGAGAGGGAATACATGAAAAAATACATCGAAAGTTTTAATTAAACATCTTTCCAGTGATACAACAGCTTTCTCACCTTTCTCTGCAGGTTTAATAAAAGGTTTCTCTTATGGCAGGCTTCTGTTATAGCAGAAGTAAACCASTGCTAACTTGACAAAAACCCTTAGGTCACACTTCAAATTTTACTGTAATCAACTGTAAAGTTATCAACAAATTTAAAATACAATGTTGCTATATTTCTTACTTTCTTTAATCTGAAAATTAACTATTGATACACAAGAATGTAATTTTAGTACTCAGACCGYTTATCTAGAAAAGAGACCAAGATCTAAAAGATTTTCTTCAGATAAATTCATCACTACTATGGGAACAATGGTTTCCTTCTTCTGAGAAAATAAGAGAAAGAGACTCTCCCTCTGTAGCTACCCAAGATCCAGAGTCATCCGTGGTCGACTTAAACCTTGACCACCAGTAGCTCTCTGATTGCTTAAGTCCAGCATTTACCAAATGTGAAGTGTTACTCTACCAACCACTGCTTCAAACACCCTTTCATTGCTATGGAGTTCTTTATCACTAACACAGAAAACAGTAAAAATTGTGCCCAGCCTAGCAAACCACAGCTGCAATGCTACTGACTCAGCCGGGCCTGTCACCACCTAACAGTATGAATAAACCTATAGGTTTTGCTGGATTACAGCATGCACACTGAAATAGTTTATCTTTAAATAATAATAATAAAAAGGCAGTAATATATCTATGTACCTCCTATGACTGTCTGGCAACTTCTGTGCCGTGCTAATGATCAAGTACGTATTTCACAGGAGCTTTTTAAAGGTAATGAAGAAAATTATGCAAATGAATACATACTTTCCTTTACAAAAAATATCCAAATACAGGTCTGATAGGGTGATGTGTACACAGACAAAATATAAAAATGTGAGACACAATGTAACCAAAAAAGCCATCAAAATCCGTTTTAAGAATTTTTTTTGCATGTTCTTTYCTGTTTAATTCTCCAACATAGGAAACACACAAACACATGACAAACAAAATCAGCGTGACTCACCAAGGAAAATTAATTGTACTTTTGCAGTGGCACAAGTACCTTCTCCAGGGGACCATTCAATGGCGAGTGGAGGGTTCAGGTCATAGTATCCAGGATTTCATTTATAAGTTGATTTTAGCAACTTTAAATCTTTTCAGCAATAACAGCCTACATTGTCTATCTAAGTAAAACTTGTGACCAGAGCTTTTCTTATCAGTATATCTGTAGGTATAAAGCTATAAAATGAAGGAACCACTTGAGCTCTTGTGCTTAATTCAGTTACTTTTACACTATTTATTTTGACTTCATTTAGAAATAGTGAGAGCTTTGTGTCACAATCCTGCCGACAKTTAACAATGGTAAAACGGCGAGGCTGTCCCCAGCTGTCTCTTCCGAAATACAGCCTGTCCTTGATGTTCATGTCCAGTGGTTTGCTACCACTGGAGCAGCTGATGATATGTGATAGCTGGCACTACAGTGCCTTAATGCATTGAATTATTTTCCAATGCTGTGGCTGACTCCAAAGAACTTTACACTCCTAAACTGCTACAGTAAAGAGAAGCTTTATCAATCATTAAAATCACCTTGCTTTTAAAGATACTTACAGAGTGGAAAAACACTGGGACTAAGCAAACAATTTATACTTAATCATCTACTAAACACATTTTGTCTTTTTTTTTTCTTTTTTGTAGTATGTGCATAAAGAGATTTTAAATTCTTTGACAGTGTATCTGAATATCTTGGGCAAATATTTCTCAAGTCTGTCTTGCACATAAGTCATGCTTTTCTGCRAGTTTTCAGTGTTCATTGGGCAAAATTCAAATTATGCTATTGTGCTCATTAGTCACGTTATTTTTTCTGTTCTGTAGCTGGAAGAATGTGTTGCTTGTAAAGATATGAGACTTGCAGATAACACTGAGGTTTTTAGTCACCACCTTCTCATGATTTTACTATTTCTCTTGTAATATTTGCTGTTAAGATTACTATCTAAAAGGCCAAGATGAATTCAGGTTTCATCTATTTTAAGAAAAATAATTTGTAACAACTGCTAACAAGAAACACGAAATCAAAAATGATCTAATTTTGAAAGAGAAATCAAAAACATGATAATATTTTATAAACTAAGGGACAAGCTCTTCCTTTTAGAAGGATACTTACACTTGAAAATAGGTGATTATTGTATATCAGAAAATTAGATTGTAGAGATTACAAAAAAAGTTTAGGACTTTTTTGGATATACTAAGCCTTTCTGTTTTCCACTGCACTTAATGCAGTCTGGACTTAGTACAGTTTACTTTCTGGTTTAAGTAAATAAAATACATTTAAATAAATAAATGTTTAAGTTTGTCACATTGTCATCACAGAAGATGTGCCACAGCTGAACTATATCACCAAATCCAATTGTGATTTGCCATTGTTCAGCAATAATATTGTACTTGCAATAAAATTTTCTTCTCTTTATTTATATTCACTGTTTTTTACTTTTTACCCTGAGAAAATAAGATGGGAGAATGATCTAGACCTGAAAAAATTTTATCAGAATAACTGATACCTGCAGAGTGATACAATGGTGAAACTTTATTCTACGGCAGTAGGGTCTAATGCGAAAAAATCAACAGCTGTAAATGCATCTTACTAAATCTTACTAGATATCATAAGATAAATTCTTACATACCTGAAAAGGTTCACAAGTGTGATTGCACCGTAAAACCAAAAATATTTTGGAATATGGTCGGTTCCATCTTAGTAAACATCTGAGGCTAGTGATAATTGAAATTCAAAGAGAACTATTCCTAAGAAATTACTTGTGATGAGCCAAGAATATGATATGAGAGGCCAAATTTTAGGCAGCCTCTCCAATGGAAATGGGTCTGTGTCATATCTCAGTTGTACTGATGCAAAGCAGAATGAGTTCTCTTGACTTCAGAAAAGCAGAAATTGGCCTATGTGGGCCAAATTGAATCAGCTGCAATTTCTTACATATGATTAGAATTCTAGTCACACTTCAAACAAGAAGTCACTATATTAAACCAGTGCAATTTCCATCTAGTCCAAAACACATTTCATTAGAAGCTTGATACAGATCCTGTACTACAGGCATTCAGCCAAGTGATTTGTGAGATATGGTCTAACCACTCAGCCTGAACATTACTTAATAGCTTTACTTTGAGGTTGAATCAAATCATTATCACCAGGTTAGATGATAGCTGAAGATAGACTTCACACTTGTCAGGACAACAATTTGAAGCTTTTTAACAATGTTGCTCAACATTTCAAAACTTTTTTAGTAGCATGAATAGTTCTGTCTGAATAGTGCTGTTACACGTCCCTGTGATCAAACCCAGGACGCAGAGCAACTATCAAGGGTGGGTGCACCTGAGAAGGCATCAGATATACTGTGTGTGCAAGTCAACTACCATGTACACACACCACATTTGTTTGCAATTTGCTCTTGCTTCTCAAGGAAGTTTAGACAAGCATGGACTTCAACTTTCAGGTAAATTCACTTCTCAGACACCCTTTCTTGGGAACTCTTGGTTGGAAAATGCACTGAATGTCAACCCTCATGGGGAGAGAGGCTTCACTGACCATGGAAAGAAAGTGGTTGGAACAGAAAAATGGCAGAGTAATTAGTGTGGCCTGTAACAAGCTCTCAAGCGGTTTCAGGAAATACAGAGTAGTTTGGATCAATTGCCACAAGTTAAAGATTCAAATAAAAGAAGATACAAGAGATTCATCCCATAATTTTTGCCAAAGTAAAATACTTTCTAAAATGTATTTAATTGGATGACAAATGAGAAGGTTTAAAATCTCAGTGCAGTAAATGAAAAACAACCCTTATTAGGTAATTTAAAGAAAATAACAGACATTTTAAATGACTTTCTTCCCCACTATATTCTATTTATAAGAGAACTCTTGTTTTAATGTGTAGGTATAGAAATGCTGAAAAAATGGAAAGCATCTGTTGCTTTACTTACCATAACTGCAATGAGAGTAATAGGCTGATCTTCCAAGAAATATCAACTTTTCACAATAACTGACAAGGCACTTGGAAGCTTCTGAAAACACTTTTTTTTTCCCCAGTACTTTTCTTCTGGTAATATATTAGCAGGTAAATCTTCACTGGAAAAAAATATAACATCCATGAAATCTATGTGTATGTCTGTGTATGCCTTCCCCTTTCACTTTTCCTCTTCCTTCCCTTTTCCCCTCTCTTTCCTCTTCTATTTGTGAATCCTATTCTATGTATTTAGAGACTCACAGAATGAAGTTGGGCCTCTGGAGACCATCTAGTCCCACTCCCTTGCTCAAACAGGGTTAACGACAGCATGTTGCCCAGAACTGTGTCCAGTCAGGTTTTGAATATGCCCAAGGATGTAGACTCCACAACCACTCTGGTAACTTGTTCCAGCCCTTTGGGTTTTCTTCTGTCGTGTTTAAGTGGAATTTCCTGCGTTTTGGTTTGTGTCCATCACATTTTGTCCTGTCACTGGGCACCACTCAGAAGAGTCTGGTCCTGTCCTCTTTATACCCTCCCATCAGACATTTATAAACACTGGTAAGATTCCCCTCGGAGCCTTTTTGCTATCAAGGCTAAACAGTCCCAGCTCTCTCAGCACTCACTGCAGCAAGTTGCCAGAGCCAGGTAGTATTGTTTTAGCAGTCCCGGAAGAACTCAGAAGTGAAAGAAGTGAATTAGTAGCACAGATACCCCTAATACTGCCTTGGTACRTGAGGCTAGTATGCCAAGAAATGTGATGTTGATTTTCTGAAAGGGCTCCAGAAGGGATATGAGAATCTACAGCCCGGTAAGGTTCACGTACAAAGTCAGTAAGGTAGAAGGAATTATAATAAAGTATTAATGTCAACCTGAATCCTAAGTTAACGTTCTTATAAAGAGAACAACAAACCCACAAGTAGCAGTGGCATAAGAGGAGAGGTCCTTGTAGATCAATAATTGTTTAAAGTAATGGAAACAGAGAAGAGTAAACGGTTACTTTTTCACAATGAAGAAAAGCTACAAGTGAAGCTCTTCAGTGACGTGTAGGGCTTGTACTGTTCAATGAACGAATGATCAGATAAGTCATCTGTAAATGGGTGTGAATAAGGAGGTGACAAAGATTGCTGATTATACTGGGTTATTCAGGGTGGATTTTGAAGAACTGTTGAAGGCCCTTTCGAAATTATCCTTATTGACAGCAGATAAAATTCTGTGTAGATAAATATGAAACTGTAGAAATGGGGGAGAAAACACAGATAATTTCACACACACAATGACTGGCTCTTACCTGACCTTTCAGAGGAAAATTTGGGATTTATGATAGATGCTTCAACAACAATGCTAGTTCAGTGTTCAGTAACAGTCAAAACCAGACTGAACACTATGAATTAGTGTAAAAGCAGTACGGAACAATATTATGCTGTTGTATAAATCCACGTCACTCATATATTGAGTAGCGTGTGCAGTTCTTGTTGCTTGGTTTCAAAAGGAGATAGCAGAAATGCAGCATTCAGAGAAGGACAACAAGTCTAACCAGAAATTTGGAATTGCTTCTGTACAAGGAATGGCTCAGTAACCTAGTACATGTCAGCCTGGAAACAGTGATGACAATCTCTTGAGTGGCATGACAAAGGTATACAAAAAGTATACCTTACATTAAGGTACACCTTAAGTTATATCACAAAAAATATACCTTAAGTTAAGGTATACCTTAAGTTACCTTATACCTTAAGTATACCTTAAGTTAAGGTACACAAAAATCAATTACCATCTCTTTCTGTACAAGAATTAGGAGGCAAAGGAACTTGGTAGCATCCTGATTCAAAACAAACAAAATCTGATGGTTCTCCATTGAACTCCTTAGCAGATGATGTCATAGCTGCTGAAATTTTACATGGGCCAAACACGACAATTTCATGAAAGAAAATCCATCGAGGGTTATTACAGAGGCCATATCTGGCTAAGGAAGTCCTTGAGCTGGGAAAAGTTGAATGTTGAAACAGTATTAAAGTATCGTACATGCTTTTCCTATTCTTATACTCTTCTCCAGGCAGCTGCTTTTGGCCACTGTTGGAGATACACTGATGAACTAGAAAGACATTTGGTGCAACTCCAAAGTGATGATCTTACATTTGGTCAAAAATTCACAGGTAAACACCCTAAATTGCACACACAGGACGCTCCTAGGTTCATGAACATATGAACATTTTATCTGAAACAAAGACCTTATAGGCTTGCACAAGAAGCAGCATGAAGAATAAGAAAGAGAATGTGAGGAGATTTTTCCTGTCTCTTTTAAAGTCTGATTTAATTATCCAGAAGGAATCTCTCCATTCATTTCAGTGGATTTTGCATCAGTCTATTGGTCTCTTCAGTGGAAAGGTAAGTCCAAACAAAAGACAAAAGTCCTGTATACAGAATGTAATACTACCAAGATGCATTTACTTGCAGAAGACATTAATAGCATCCTGTACTCCTAATATTTGCCAAGGACAAAGGAAGTGTTGATGAGTTAATGACTTACACAAAGCATAATAAACACATAAGGAATTGCAGACAAAAATATTCTCCTGTGATCCTCTTCCCTGGCAACGTACGAGGCAATGCTTTGCCTGCTACTTACTGAAGCCATCTTGTACTTGACTTTCCGTTTACTACTAGATTAAGCTATTAGCAACTTTCAGTCCTTAAGAGATGTAGCTGTATCTGCATATACATTTGTAAAGCACTAAGGAGTTATCATTTTCTAATAAGAACATCTGCATCTCTTGTAAGGGCATGTGGCCGATCTTACCCTATAAATATACCTAGTATTAGCTGACATAAAAGCACTAAGAAGGTTACTGAAGTACATCAAGCAAGGATTAAAAACAAAAATGCAAAAGCACCTCTTTCAAATCTGCATTTCTGCTCATATTTCTCCAGTTTTATATAACTATCTGGAAGATAGTGTATGTAGTATTAGCAAAAGAACTATGTCAAATGCTGACATAAAAATTATTTGATTTTAAAATATTAAAAATCACATCTGAACATCATTTTTACAAAGTAGTGGATTAGATAGGTGGATTAGAAATAGAGAAACTCCTTTCATAGCTCTGTTTATCTTGTCATATAATTATAAGGTCATTGGGGGAGAAAGTATATTTTTAAGCAGCTATAATGGATGTTGTTTATATCTCTGCCTGAAGAAGTAAAGCATGTTTTTTTTATCTTAAAACTTAAAGCATATGTTTTAAGATATTTGGTCAGGTCTTACGATGAATTGAAGAATAGAAGAGTTTTTCATAAGAAATCCGATTTTGTTTTCCTGAATCCATTTGTGTGGGCTTTTTTTTCCAGGCTGCTACAGTCTTAAGCCCTGAATTTGAGCTTCTGAAGATACTTTTTAGCTTAATAGTTATTGTAATCTACAGGACTCTCAGTTCCCTTATGTTATCCAGAATCAAAACTAACCATAGAAAAAAGAATCTACATAAGGAGGAGAGAAGTTGCTATTTATATGGCAGGCTCATTATGTACTTGACTATTTCCCACTGCAGGAAAACAACACCAGAGCTRATGCTTCAGAGAGAAACACTAGCTTCYTCCTCAGTAGCAGCACATCTACTGAGCTGGCAGTACTGAGAGAGAAACAAGCAGGAACTAAATCACCTACACAGGGGCTGACAATATTCTTCCCTTGTTTTTTTAAAGTTAAACCAAGGGAAGAACGTCGCTATTAATATTTTCTACTGTCAACATGGCACACACCAAAATACACCAAATTTTCACTCCTCTATTTTTTTTTTTGAAAACAGATTTTAAACAAGTGTTGCAGTTTGCAAGAACTTTTACAACAGAATAGTAATAATAACAATAAAAAATCTAAACAGTAGAGCTAATGCTAATATTCTACCAGAACATGATTTCTTTTGTGTCCGTTCTACATTTTTAAAAAACTAATAAACATTTATGTCTTGAATAACTAAAATGATTTTGTTAAATTAAAAATATTTACAAAGACTGACTATAACTAAATTTCTAAGAAAACATTGTTCTCACTGTTTTCAGTATTACAGAGTTGAATTCCCTCTTAGGTTATCTTGTACAAAAATGTTCAACTATAGTGACAAAAATAACATTTATATTGCAGATGCTAGTAATGTCCATTCTTTTAATTACTAAATTCAATAAAATTTACTAAATATTTTTAGTAATATATTTGGTAATTTAGTAAATTTTATTTAATGCTTAGCAGTGGCTTATATTAGGCAGCTTCTGTGATACTAGCTAACTAAATATATTAGGAGAATCAAAATTTAAAAGTGGAAATGTAGGATTTAACAATGAAGCTTCTAAATAAAAATGGACAAGCTTCCAAAGTACTCAGTAATCACAGTCCAAGTAATTTCCGTGGAAATCATTCCATTCAACTTCTGAAAACCTGGTCTTTTTTCTTTTCTTTTCTTTTCTTTTTTTTTTTTTTTTTTTTTTCTGTCCAGAAATAAAATATCTATGTGTGCACGTACACAACGAGGGAGAAGCGGAGGAAGAAATTGGTATGTAAATCTCATTAATTCAGTGATTAGCACAAAGACAAATTATCCATGTATTGAAGCACAACATTATTCTCTTGCAGAAGGACAGAAAGGGTGAGCTGTTGTTTGGTATGCGGTACGGTAAATCCACTTTGGTAAGTAAAGTGCGTAACATTACTTTAAAATTCTTACTCTAAAATTCTTACACAAAAAAGATCTATGATATGTTGACATTATTCATCTTTTATCTTGTCCAGCTCAGAGACACTGACATATCAGCTGTTTCACCAAAAACACACTCAAGCTGCTTACAGAATATCATTTGAAATGGGCAAGAAGTTATTGTGTGAGATAAATGTCAGTACGTTTACTAGTAGCAACCTCCTTGGGATTGTTTTAGAGCATTTAGCAAAAAATAGTGATAGCATCAGGGGTGTAAAGCCCTGCAAATACAGCCTAGATGAAAAAGGTGATGAGCAGTCTTAATCGCCAATATTTTGATACATTTGAGATTTAAATGTATCAATCCATTGGGTTTTTTTTCTTGCCATGTGTCTTATTTTATGTTTATTTCAGCTGTTGCAATTTCACACTACCATGAGCCAATCCTTCTAGGACTATATAAGCCTCAGCAAAATGTTTGCTGCAGTGATGCAGAGCTAATCATCATGTAGTCAAGTATGAATATCTGGTTGGCCTATGCAAAAGATGCAGACAGGGCTGCTCTCAAATCTGCTCTTTTCCCAAGCGAGGGCCCAAGCGAGAATGATCTAATACTTAGAGACTGTCTAAACATGACCGCTTTTTGTTCTGGAAAAATTATAACAGTGATAACTGAGCAGAAACGTCAAAAACATGTATCTCAAATATTTATTTAGTTGCAATGTTCACACAAAGAGGTTCTCAGCACACTTTGGGAAAGGCTGAAGGGGGCCGTAGGCCCTGAGAAACGAGACTGGGTTGTCTGAGATGGGAAGCCAGAAAAAGAATTAACAGTGGGGACCTAGCAGGTAGGGTCAGACAACTAACGACAAGATCCAGTAAGAAAGATGGTCAGGACACTCCTCAGGGGAGGATAGCAAGGTTAAAAAAAGTATTTCACAGGAGTAGTGATCGAGGGCTGATCACCAAGGTCTCCCTAGCAGCTATACAGGCTGCAACCTCAGCTGAGCTACTGGAGGGAAACAGGAGCTGATTTCCTGGCAGAGGCAGCAAGGCAGAACACCATGGCACCCAGGTCTTCAGACGGAAACACATCAGGGGTCCCAGCAGCAGAAGCCTCTGCAGGGAATGACTGCTATGGCTGTGAAAGCCAAAACTCCCAGATGTCCATGTGAAAGCCTGTGAAATCACAGTGCATTTTGGCAGTGGTATTTTGTGCGATGATTGCAGCCTTCTGAGATGTGGCCCGCAGCCACAGGGTCATTTGTCGCTAATGCCAGGGAATGATGTACACTAGCCAAGGGAGCAGCTGCACCAACATAGGCAGTAGGATCCAAAGTGAAGATGTGATAGGTACAAAGGCTTTGATGTATACCATATTCAGGCAGTGGCTCATTGAGCAAGAAGGAAAGAGCAATGCTCTTCAATTTAGCAGCCACTTCAACAGCAGCACAAACAGCTTCACCAAGTGAATCAGATGCAATTCCAAGCTTGATGTTGCATGGTTATTGGAAGAAAACTGTCTGCTCACTAAAGATTGAGGGTGGAGGAGGCTAGGAGGGTGTGGGGGAGTAACACATTCCAGACCCAAACTTCAGCCAATTTGAATGAGTTGGGCCACTGCCAAAACACAATCTGAGTATATCCCACAAGGTATTTCCAAATATTTCAGATTATATATCGAAGTGTACTTACAGTATACTCTTGTAGGAAATCTGAAATGAGCAGCAGGGACAGAAGAGCATGAGTATGTAGGGATGAAATGACTACAGCAAATAACAGGGAGTGGGCTGAACATCTTCCCTCTGAGGTTGACACCTGAAGAGTGAATCAGTTTATTCTCTCTTGAAGCCTTCTTGTCATACTCTTCATCTTCTTGCCACCAACCACCTCTGTGATCTGGCTTGTGAATTATGCCATTAAATCTTCATTTAAATGCTACCAGAGAACCCTCTGGACTTTAATGTAAAAGACTTTGATTCCCAGGAGTAATTCTTTAACAAATCTTGGGCAATAGTCTGTCCAGCACTACGTCAGAATAGGCCATGACATAGAAAGTTAAGTTGCCCCAGGGTCTCACTATTTCAGTGAATTCTTGTTTGTTGCAGACTATGGGATAAATTAGTGAAATAAGCTTTAGCTCCTGAAGGGAAATAACAGGTGAGGAAGCAACACTAGGAGCCCTGTTAAGAGAAGAACAGGCTGATGATTCACAAAGACAGGCATGTATTTAGAAGTCAAGCTTCCTAATAAGCTATAAAACATTGGGACCTTGATCATAGGGATTGAAGTAGAGATAACACATCTCAGTAGGGAGCAGGATACCATGGGCAATCAGACACATCTGCAAGAGGATCTGAAGTTGTGGAATAGATTTCAAAAGAAATGTTCAGACTTGTTGCAAGGAAGATACTGCAAGTTACAGGGATTTTTCATAGGTAGTTACAAACTTGGACATTATAAAGGATACAATTTGCTTAGAAAAATGAGTTTCAGAAACAGTTCACCAAGAGCTGGGATCATATTTTATACAATACACAGGCAATGTACATTAACAAAGAGCAATAGCCTCACCAACCTCTAAGCTGGTAAGGATTTTTGTGCCTCATTGTTTGTGCAAGTGTTGTATACATCCAAGAAGCAACTGGCAGAGTAGGTGTTGAGTCTGGTTTTAAGGAAGAAAAAAATTCAAGTAACTTGGTTCCCTGTTGCACTCAAATTTTTATAATGGGCAAAAATAGAGCACTTTTGTATGCACACACACACACACTCAGAATTTACCATTATTCCAACTTGTGTCCTATCAGTCTAACAGTTCAAGTTATCTTAGTAGTACAGACAAGGTTCATTAACAATATATCTGAATTTTTTTGGCTAGGCCAACCTTAAGTCACAGAGGATTTCAAGGCAATGCCCATATGGCTTGGAATTTGAGATGACATTAACATTAGCAAGGATGGAGGTAGTATCTGCACCAAAGATCATCTCACTTTGAAGCGTTCCAGAAGACCACCTTGAATTTCTAAGTGGATCTCAACAGCTCATTTTCCCCTGTATATCTAGGTGATCTCATCAAACCCACAACACTTTTTATTAAAGTGTTTTCTAGACTTAAGTATCTTTGCCAGTAGTGAACTTCCATATGCCTTTGTCCATTAGCTTAATAAAATATAACAGCTTCTCCATGTATAGCTTTTATTGCTTGATATAACTATGTAGTCCTATAGTCTTCAAAGTCAGCTTTGTCATTCTGCTAGTAGGATGGTTGTTTTCCCTTCTAGATTTAATAGTGACATACAGCACCATTTGACTGGTGAGGGATATAGTTCTTTGACTATTTTAGTATGGAAAATCTGTTAATTAAACAACATGGTAACTGACAGTGTTCTAATTCATTTTACAATTCAGCTTCACAATATCCTGATTAATAGTGGGGTCTATATTCTGCATCTAGAAAGAGACAAATATACCAGATCAGGTTGTACCAGGGACCGGCCTAACTCCCAGCTGTGGTATGGCTACGAACATAACAGAATGAAGCAACACTTTCAAGACTGCTAGCCTAATTCTGACTAATTCAGCCTGAATTAAGCTACTGAAAGTCATGCCTGTGACATTAATGTACAGGAAGGGAGATTCAGGTTAGAGACAAGAAAAAGTGTTAATCATAAGGATAGGAAAGCACTATCCAGAAAGGCAGGGATATTTCTATCACCGGAGGTCCTTAGAAACATAAGAAACACTTGTCCAGGCTGTTTTTAGGAATGACTTAGTTACAATTGAATTTGGCTTTGACTGAGGGATGGACTGGAAGACTCCCAGCACTGTGACTCTACAAATACTACCCAGGGAGGGGTGGTGGTGAGGAAGCTATCATATACTGGAAAGTTTTGCCAGGCTAGTCAAAACCATCAAAGACAGCTTGCAGAAGTGGTCATGAGATGTAGATCACAGTGACACCCCCAGAGGAGTACCAAGCTGAGGTGGGAATTTTTGTGCCAGATTTGTTAGAGATTTAATATGAAATTTTAATTCCACAGAAATATTAGTTTAAACATAGCATTAATGCATGTGTTTCATCACAGACTATTGAAATGAAAATGACTTTTTCAATTATACTACTAAAATGAGTTATATTTAGAGTGATGTAGAATATGCTAATGTTAGGATAACAGAATGTATTTTTTAATTACTTAAAAAGCAACAAGGGATTTAGGCCAGGGCTGTGCATCTCTTGGACTCAAACTAAACCTGAAATAAGCCCAAKCAAGTGGATGTAACTAAAAGCTATAAATGCTGATGGTTCACACTACATTTTACTCATACGTTTGTCTGTTTTTGATAGGAAGGTAGACTTAACTATGGCTTTTATAACAGCTTTCCTATTATTTCAGATTGTCTGTGCTTGGATAAGAGTTTATTCCAGACCAGTCCAGCTTCTTTTGCTTGATCCTGCAGCAAAGTCATAATAATCCTATTGGTAACATTAGAGGCTGTTGCTATGGAAATTAATGTATTATGTCAGAAAAATGACAGATGGGTTGAAGAGAGAACAAGCCCATACTTAAACACTGATCCTTACATGACTAGCTAATCCCTAAACGGATGTCACTTAGGGACTAGCTAATTTCAAAGACTTCAGTGAAAACATTTGAAGAATGAGAATTGTGAAGGACAGAGTATGTTAAAAATTTTTCTTAGAATGAGTTAACTTCTATTTGCTTTATTTCCACTTGCTCTCTGCTTTATTTCCACTCATTGCTTTCCTCTCTACTTGTTCCAGACCTGTAGTAAGTCAGGAGCATCATGAGGTACCAGGAGTTCAGCCATATGACGCATGCAGCTTAGTAACAAACATACTCCCTTCCCCCAGCCCCCCAGGGTGAATTACATCTTTGAAGAGAGAAGCACTTTCTAGATCAACGCAGCAGCAATAAAGTAGCTATCTATCATTTGCTGATGCGTTTCAGATGGAAATGCAAACAAAAAGCAGACAATGACAGTGTATGATACTTTGCATCGGTTTAGTATTTAATTGTAGAGGTTTCTCTTTCTCTTAAATTGTAGACAAAAAACATTGGGCTTTTTTTGCTCATGGAAATGTAAATTAGGATAAATTACAGAGAAGGCAGCATACAACAAATGTGATTTTCTTAGGAAAGTTAGATTAGAAGTGTGGGGAATGAACTCCTGCAACAAACAAGCACAAGTAGGGAAAAAGCAGGGAAACGGAATGAGAAACACAGTGTCAGACTTTGAAAGAAGGAAATGAACCACTGTGGTATGGAAATCTTGCTTAGGATTGACAAATGACTGCCGATTTTGGTTCACTATAGAACCTGTTGTTTTCTCGCACAGAACAATTCTCCACAGAACAGTTTGTTTCTGAGAAAACAAAAGGAAAAAATTAAACACAGCATCTTTTCCCCCTATTAAACAAGGCTATATTTGACCTTTTAATCATTTTATCCTCAAAACCATTTGGCTGTTGTTATAAATCATAACACATGCTTCTTTGTAGCCAAGATGTATATATAAAAAAAATCACTTTCAAACAACAACACTTCAACTGTCAAAAACATTTAGTAAATGCTTACCCCTATTCCCCCCCCCCCAAAAAAAAATAGCTGCAATGTTGGCAAAATGCTGAGAATTAGAAGTATCGGTTCTCAATGCTTTGAGTAAGTGAGAATCACTACAAATAAAAATAAATCTAAGTCATATCAGTAATTATCATATCAGCAGACTCTATATTAGCACCCTGAGAAATAGAAAAATATTACTCTTGCTGTAATGATAGCATCTTTGTACCTCAGTTCCCTAAGTTATCTGTCCAAAATTATGAACTGTGTATCAGAGCAGAGACTTGATTTGAAATCTTCAGAACTGAAGCCTAATGACCTAAGTTATAATTTTACTTTCCCTGAAAATTTAAATAAAGAAATCCCACAAAGACAAGCTTATTGTTTTGATTATTTGGAGGAAAGAAAAAACCACACTATTGCTATTAAAGTTCAGGGCATATTTTCCAGGTTATAGCAATAGCATCTGCTCTTTCCCAGGTTATAGCAATAACACCTGTTCTTTCTCCTAGTGAGTCTAGTGAAACAAACAAGCAAAAAGAGAGAGAGGGAGAGAGGGGGAAAAAAAAGAAAAGAAAATCAACACACCAGAGAAAAGCCATGCACTAATAATAAGCAAGATTAGCAAACACGGGTTGTTGGGTCATGCCAGACATCTGTTGTGTAACCACACATATCATGCTCTTTGCTACCTTGTATTTTGTTTTTATGTAAAGTTAATTAGGTGGATATAGGAGACATTAACTTCTGCAGTTCTCTTTAAGCATCTGCTAGGGACATAAGTGAATATAGGAGAATGAGTCCCAGTGGGCTACTGTTGTTGCTGTTAGGTGAAAGTCACAGATAAGTCAGAGCCATTAGGAACAGATAATAACATTCTAATTGCATAAAAAGGAAACCTGATGTCCAAAGAACAGCGTAATGTGGAAGGCAGTATATAATGGAACTGGCCTTTCTTTGGTGCTCCCTCTATGAATGGAGAATTTCTGTGATTTGCTTCTTACACAGAGGTTGAAGGGTTGGTATGTGGGTCAAAGATAACATTAGTAGTAATACATTGATTGGACTTGTAATTTCCATTTCAAAAGTACTAGTAAGATTTGGTCCTTACAGGGCTGTTATGGTGATATAACACTTGTAATATCTTTAGAAATTGATTACATGTTTTACTTCAAGGAAGCTAGTATGCAGATCATTTGAATAAGACGGAAGATTTTGACAAGGTAACTTCTAAGAGGAAGAGCATCAACAGATGTGCAAACACAAGAAACAAAGACAGCAGAGGAAACAACATCGTAAGTTTTTGTAATGCAGAAGGTAGAGCAGAGCCTTCTGCAAGATACAGTATTTCTGAACATCAGTGCCTGGATAACTTTCACATTCTTACTTCAAACATACCTTATGCTTTAACAACACTTAAAGAATACCGCAGGAACCCTCCAAACTTTATAACTCAAAGCTACACCTCACGAGCACATAGAAAGCCACTGAAAGGTGTTAATTTGATTCAATCAGTTACATTGACGAAGGTCTGAAAGTCATTTCTCAATGCATCTATATTTCAAATGTTTCATTTTTTAAGCCAGATATTCTCTAATTCTGTTTGCAGTGAGATACTGTGAGGCTTTAAGATAATTCACATCAGTTCATGGAGGTTTAGGTCAGAGAAGTTAAATGAACTGTTTGCACTAGGGCTCACTGCAAAAGAGCTTAGGAAAATCTTCATTTCTTCCCCTTCTTCACAGAGCAGAACTTTGACAATGTATCTTGCATTGAAGTGTCCATGGAAGTAGTCTCAGAATAAAGAATTTAAAACAAAAAAGATAAGATACATCAAAACAAGATGGTATTCACTCAAAACTTCTGAGAGAAATCAAATATGAAACTACCAGATTACTGCTTGTTATACATAACTCACTATTTGAATTGAATTATTTGAATTGGTTTAGTCTGCACAGAAGACTAGGAAGGAGTACAGACCAGCAACACTGATTTCTGCATTGGACAAGTTGCTAGACATTAGTTAAGAATATAAGTGACAGCATGTGGAAGATTCAACACTACGTTCACTGAAGGAAGTCATGATTCAAAGTCTATTCAACTTCTATGACATGCTTTGTATAAGACTGATCCAGCTGATATAAATTGCTTAGATTTCCACTAAGTTTTTATAAAGTACCTTAACAAAGGTTCTCATAGAGACTAAGCTGTCATAGCATAAGAGTCTGATAGATTATCAACACAGGTTTTTAAGAAGAAATAGGAAAGATAGGAAATCAAGGCTACAAAAAAGTAAGTTTTTACAAYGGAGATTTCATGTAGTTTTTTCAGGCATCTGTGCTGCAACCAATACTATCTAATACCTACTCACAAATAACATGGAAAAGGGAGAATAGGGAGGTGATAACAGCCTGCTGACAACACCAAATTGGATTCAACTACAAAGTGGCTCAGAAGGATCATACAGATGTGAACAACTAGGTGATAAAAATGGCAGATGACATTCAGCACTGATAAATGCAAAGTAATGCACATGAAGAAGAAAACAATTATACATATACAGTGATGAGCTCTAAATTACTATTAACATTCAGAAAAGAGGGCTTGGTGGCATTATGGATATGTAAATATCAAATCAGTGCTCAGCAGCGGACAAAAAGTCATGTAAAATTTGGGGGATTATTAGAAAAGCAAGCGAGAAGTTATTTGTCATTATTTAAGTCCCCATTGAGTTCGCCTTGCAGATAGTGCCTACAGCATTGGACACCTCCCTCAAGTAACATGAAAGAACTAGAAACAGTGCAGTGACAGATCAAATGTATGGAAAGTTTCCATTTGACAAAAAATGAAATCTCCTGAGGTCACACCCCTTTAGTTTAGATAAATTATGAGAAGATGTAATAGGTATATACAAAGTTTATCATGTCATGCAGAAAGTGAAATAGGTAACATTTGCCATTTTCCGTAATGTAAATTATCATGCAGCTAATGTGAAACTAGAAAAGGGGAGCATTTTTCTATATATTCATAAYCAAACTGTGAAATTCATTATTACTACATGAACAGCATAAGCGAAAAGTGATTAAAACACATTTATTGAAGGTATATCTGTCTGGATGCTTTTGGAATGTCCATCTGGGTGTTTTTAAACCTGACATTGTGGACACAACCTCAGGTACAGGAAGATCTCAGAACTACTGGTAACCAGACACTAGGGGCGGGAGGATGGCAGTTCTCAGAGTCTAATGGTCTTTTTGAATCATCTGCCACAGGGAGATAGGAAAGCTTTACCCTGGCCTAGCATGAGTTTTTACATAAGGGATAAGCTGTGGAAAGGGTTAGTGAGAAAGGCATAAAAAGCCCAATCCCAAATCCACTGGAGCCAGCAGCAAGAGTCCCWTCAGGGCTTAGGTTAGACCTACCTTCTACCCACCTCTGTGCTGCCACGCTCTGTCAGGACGCAGASGAGCAGCAAAAGCCCCGTGCATCATTCTATTAGACTGAAGACTTCAAAACATGACTAAAGTGGCTCATAGAGCATCCACACAGGCATATATTTCAGCTAGTGGGGAAGGTGGCTTGCCAGCCGCCCTCAGCACACATGGGCTGCCACATGAAGGGGTGCGATCTCCAGAAGAGGCTGCCGAAGCAGCACTCTTCCATGCACTTCCTCAGCATTATGCTTTTTCAGCAGCTGCAAAGAGAGGATAAGTTAAAGCAGCCTTCAGTATTTAAGGTTTAACAGCGTGGGGCAGATTATTTTCTGTCTGATCATTTTCCAGCTGGCTTTCCGACATTCCTCAGTTCTGGCCTTTGTGCCTACTTCAACTAATGTGTTTACTTTGCAGGTGTATCAGACAGACATTATGCATATTTGGTTCAAAGACTTAGGAACAGTTTTGTAAGCCTTTGCTGCTGTACTTAAATATAGCATAGTAGGCATTTATAGCTATGATAGAAAGAAATGACACTATCTGAAAAGGAGCCTGTTTCCTTTTGCTTCCATCTGCTCTAAGTATTTCTAATAAACATCTTACCACAATATTGAGTGCTAATAACTAYAAATTAACTTTCACATAAAAGTGGATCTAAACTGTTTCACTACAGAGACCAGTGCAAAGAGCTCATCTGCTTTTAAATGTTATTCATAAAGGTCTGTTCCAAAACCCAAGAAAGGAAAAYGCAAACAGCATCAGCCTCACTGCACTCTGAATTAGGCCTCAAGTGAGGTTACAGCAATAATCAGCTCTATGGAGTACTTAAGAGTAACTGGGATGACTGTTGTTGCATAATAACCAATAGGAGCAGGTAAAAAAAATAAAAGTTATATTTAAAAGATTTCCCCTTCCTCCATAAAGGCACATATTTATATCCTGATTGTACAAAATTCTAGATACCATACAATATGTTCAGAGACAAGTGGCCCTTTCTGAATAAGAAAAATACACGATTTTAATCTAGCTGACAGTAGTTTAAGAATGATACCCTCAATCTTATCACTGACTTAAAAAAAAAAAAAGGAAAGAAAATCTTTCCACAGATTATGAAGCTTTTTCTTTATTAGATGAAGGGGGGAAAAAAGTCTCAGTGCTTGAGAAAGTGATCACAAAGTACAAAGAACATGATAAAAACCATCACCAACAAAAACACTCCAAACAGCATTTATATGCTAACTATTGTGCTCAGAAGAACTATATTCTCAAATGTAAGTTTCATYAAATTCTATATAGCATACATTAAAAAAGTCTGGGACAACACCATTAGAATTTTCAATTCTGAATATTAAAACAATCTTGAAGCAAGCTCAAATTATGAGATTTTAAGAACAAAATAAGTTTATTTACTTTGAGGGATACATCATACATACACACACACACACACACATCCTTTACTCACTTCTCTAAACTTTTATCAGCTTCCTTATATAGTGAAACAGATTCATAGAATTTATTAGAAATATAGGAGACATAGGTTTAAGATAAACATCAGCTGTTACATAATTCAGAAAAGRAAAAAAATMAAAATTAAAATTTCCCCCTACACACTCTGTAAATAGCTCTCAGTTTCTAAAGCCATCAGAACATTCATCTCTTTTTATGRGATAGTGTTACTGAGTGCTATGTAGCTATTCCTAAGAGCAAAGGCACCATCCTACATTATTACCTATACTAGCAAATGAAGTTCTCCTCCACATATSAGAAAAGCACCAACAGCTAGTCTTTAAAAATAATTAGAAAGTTCACAAGGAATTTTGCAAAATACCTTGAAATACCCAATTGTCTCCTCTCCTGGAGGGTCAAAAGCTGAACTATACTGAATTTGTAACTTGGGTTACCATACACCGAAGCTTCCTATGCTGCTATTTGCTTAACTGAAGTTTTCTTGTGCCTGAACATTTGCCTAAGAATTTGATTAACAGGTAGAGCAGAGGCAAAGCTGATCAGCCCRCATTCCCTGCACATAAAATCTGCTTCAGCCATGCTCAGAGAGAACTGGGAAGCACATGACTATTGAAAAAAGATAAATAAATGTAGAAAAATATAAATGTTAGGGTTCCCAGTCAGAAGATGCAGAGCTGAAGCTGGCCACCACAGTTCCTCATTCTTCCTGGAAGCTGTGCTTGCTGCAGTTTACCCTTGGGTCAGGTGTATCCTCAGGTCTGCTGAGCCTTCTGCTCCCCATCGCTCACTCACCACCAGGTGGTTTGGATAATGAAGCCCACTTTGGTGGGGGGTGAGGAGGTAACTAGCTTTAAATTCCTTTAAATCTGAAAGTATCTTTCTTTTAAATGCAGCATCCACCTTCCATTTTAGTAGGAGTTTTAGTTTCTAGCAGGAAAACTAAAAATTGTGATTTTGTTTGCAGAACAATTCAGCAGTCATGTTCATTAATAAAAGGCTGTTTCATGGGATTTTTAAATTCCTTAGATCTGTTCATTTTCTGTGCAAAAAGAACACACACACAATTTCCCCTTTTCCACTTGATTTTCAGTGTTTGTTTCAGAGGTTGTGTGTCACTAAGCAAGTTCAGAAAGATGTTAAAGAATCACCAATTGCTTCAGCAAAACCACACAAAAAGCTCAATTCTTCTGTCTTTCATTTTTACTGTGTAGCTCTATTGAATATATTTGAATTAGAAAGATTCCTTCCTCTGCTTGTGTCATGCAGATGAATGCAAATACTTTATTTTTTCCAATTCTATATTTCTAAAGAGATTTTACATCAAAAATAGAATCTTTCATTGAAAACAATCTGGTCCAATAATTTTTCATTTTTCTTCCAACTAAACTATAACCACAAGTGACTGATCAAGTCAAGATTATTTCYTATTAGAAGTGTTATCTTTTCACACATCAATTTATGCAGGTTCTACAAGTCATTGTGGGAAGAAGGCCTCACAACTAAACATCCTATTTTTATGCATGTACTTTTTTTCCTAAAATAATAATAATAATAAAAAAACAGATCGGGAGGAAGAGAAATAGCCAATATGTACAAACAACTTCTCAAAACTGAAATCGCAAACGTCTGATGCAGCAGATTCAAAACTCAGCATTGGTTGCCTCCACCTGAATGTCAAAACAGCCTACACCCGTATAAGGTATGCATGAGACATACTAGCAGTAAGAAAGTACTCAATATTTTGGAAAACATCTTTAGCTACAATGGGCACATTTGATTTAATTACAAAGTTCAGGTACAGAAACTACACAGAAGTGTTCCTACTGCAACACAGTATTTGTATTTCTTAGCTAATAAGAATCAATGATTCTACTCAAGCTATCCATATTTCCAATAAAATATACATTAAATTTTCACTCAGAAATGAAGTCTAATTAATCTAGTTAAAGAGGTAATCTCCAGGCTCATCCARCTTTTTAATATTTATACACTCTTCTCCAGGCAAACAAGATAGTTATGAGCTGGAAATGAACGTTATACATTCAGGTTTATATATTTCTTCTAAAGCTAATTCTCAGACTTAACYTAGTTGCTGTTTATGTTTCACACAGTAAAAACCACTTCTTATCTTTGATGTAGGATGCATTATTCTAACTTAACTCAAAACTATTCAAACCTACAAAAACAAAACACACACACAAACACACACACAGCCTCGGCCTCTAAAACTTGCYGATTACTGTTGGTCTCCAGGCACATGGTAAGTTATATCTGAGAACTACCTTTTGGCTTATGAAGTTAAGAAGCAAAAATTCCATTGTCCTTCAGTGAGACAGACTCACCCCTTAGCAACGTTAATTCCCTATTTCCTTTCTTTTGGAGCATGTGTATTTAGTACTACCAGGCACSAAGCAAAGGTGTTCCAGTCAAACACACAGTTACTAACCCATTTGAAAATATGGGCCAAAATACAATCCATCTATTTCTGAGCTCGTATATAGTAAATTCCTCCAAGTAGATCTATAGGACAAACTGATTAAAAAGCCCTTTTCAATCCTCCATTCATCATTCACAAATGAAACAAAATTGAAAAATAGCAGTAAATCCAGTAAGCCTTTTTGTAGTAGACARGAATACATTAAAAGACTGCATATGAAGAAAAAATGCAAAAGTAATACTTCCTTGTCTGGGTTGAGAGGTCCCCTGCCTGCAACCCAAGCTTTTGGAAATTCAACACAGTAGTTCCTGGTGTTTTTTTTTTTTTAAAAAAAAAAAAAAGAAAAAAGAAAAAAAAAGCTTTGTCTATAGCCAAGACTTGTACCCACATAGTCCAGGTATCATTCATGCCACCTTATTTTCAATATAGACTTTTACTCAAGCAGGTAGTGGAAGTTATACTGGGAAAAGGACTTCCATACCAATTAGAGGGGAGGGTTAAAACCAGACTCCTAGAAAAGTTTTGCCCTTTTAGCCTTCTCTTTGTTTCATGCAAATCTACTCTTAAGAAGCTTTCTATTTACCTCATTCACTTCCCACAGTAAAGGCTACTTTTCTGTATGGTTATGTTCAATTTCAGAGAAAAGACACAAGACATGTATTTCACTTGGAAAGGCATCTGAGAAATCAAATGTTTTAAGTAGTCATAGTGTTACCTAATGTTGATTTGTTTCTTCTTTCAATTCTGTAACTATTCTATTGAAAGCAATAGCCTTCAATCAGACCCTCCCCTTTCCCCTGCCATCTCTCTRGTCACTAAATACACACACACACAATAGAAAACACTTATTAAACCCTTATTAAACCAATCCTGGTCACTCTATACAATATGAAGTTATATGGAAACTAACACACTGCAACTGTTACATTTGTTCTTATGAAGCTACCGCAGAAGAAAGCTGAACAGTAAGAAAGAAGGGAGAACAACACTAAGAAGTAGGAGGGTCTTATAATATCTGTGTAAATTTCTATCATCCATAGGGACGGAATTTCRGTGTCTTTTAAATCCTGAGCTGAAAACATGCCAAAATTGACTATTATGTTGGAAAGTGAAAGGTCTTATCCTTGAGTTCTTGTAATTCCCTTTTGTGCTACTGCAGTGGAAAGAAGACTTTATCTTGCCTTAAGGCAACAGCTGTCATAAGGGAAGCCTCAGAGGATGTATGACTGCCTTACCCAGCAGCACAAAGGACAGGCAGGCCAATAGGATTTAGCTGTAAGTACTTGACATAAAAATCCTCCTTTTCCCATCACTAGCATCACCTCATTCTTCTCCCTCTGCCACTTTGACCCTGCTGGGTAGAAATGGATGAATCCAGCATTTGAACAGAAATACACATTTCAGTCTCTAGTAACTTTTATGTTATGTCTTTTTGAATTGCTCTACTGAACAAGACGCTAGTTTCGCAAGTTAGCTCTCTATAATTTGATTTCAACTAGTGTATGGACATTTCCTGAGCAGAATTATTGTCTTCCTGACTTCCCTTTTAAGTCTTTAKTCTGTTCAGGATCTGTTTCCTTCTTTGCCAGTTTTTTATGACATAGTCTCTTTCCTTCCTAGTCTGCAATTTCTCTTCACTTTCTTTCAGTCATTTCTTTTTACCACCTAATCTCTCTGTTCCCTTACTCAGTCATTAAGGAACGGATAACTTTCCATATAGTTTGTTCACCCTTAAAAGTTTTATTAAAAAAAAAAAAAAAAAAAAAAAAAAAAAGCAAAACTGAAAACTAAGAAAAGAAGATACTGTTAAGTAAAACTGAAAGTACTTTAATACATTAAGACTTCAATGCAATATAACATCAAAACTTTTTTCAGAACCTACTTTGATGGCATTTTGAAGACTTCACAGAAACAATTTACSAAGCACTTAAAATTAGAAGTGAGTGAACTAGTTCAGACACAGCAAGAAAGCTCTAGTCACCTTAAGAATCTTTTCATTTGTTCTGGTATTTGATTTTTGTACARGTTTCTTTTGTGTAAATAAATAGTTTGAATGAGCCCTCTTAAAATCTGCAAGCCCTGACTTCCCTAGAAAGTGATTCATAAAATGATTGCAATAAGAAAAGCTGCTGTTCTTAAATGGTCCCTATTCTTAGGGACCATTATTCTTGATTCTGTTGTACACCACTCCATTGGGCTTTTCTACAAGACCGCTTCAGCTAACGCTCGTGGAATCTCAAGACATTTTTACTCAAAGCTCATCAATTCTGATTGCTTCTAGAGAACTGATCACTACTAGACCTTTGCTTAGTCCATTCTCAAATCAAATGGAAGAATATCACTTTAATAATACTAGTAGGATGCTTGCAGATGTTGTGTACCTTCAACCTGTTGTCTAAGACAGGGAATTGAAAAATTAACATGAAATATTTCTTTGGACTATTTTATGACAGAGAAATGTAAGGCTAACGTTAAGGCTGAAGACATACACTCACTTTTAATGTATTAATTTTTTTCTTTTAGAAATACTAAATACTTATTTAATTAACCACATTCTGTCTGAAGAGCATACAAGCTCTGTTCTACTTTCCAGGTTTATTTTCTTCCATCTRGAAGACACATTCACAAACTTTACTTCTCTTTTTTGAGAAGAAAGCAGAGCAACTAATAAAAYGAGCAGTTTGTTCTACAAAACAGAAGTGACAGGTATAACAAGCATTGGTCACTCATCAGCTGCAACTTGAGAGTGACCACTTGCAAACACTGTATAGGTTAATTATCAGTTGATGCAAATCACCTGCTATTTTATACCAGCTGAAGCCCATGAAATCTCATTGTAAATTCTCTTATGCTAATCCCAAAGACTAACATAGGTTTCTTCTTATGTTGTCCCCTCACCACTGTCACACACCTTGTGTTTTATGCATGTGCCCTTTGAGTYAGGAATCTTAATGCAGTGAACTGTGGTCTCAGGGTTTCAACAGAATTTCTTTATTCCAAGCATCCCAGACATGCATCTCCACAGTACCTAATGAAAACAGTTCTAAAATAAAGTATTGACAGAAAGATCGGTCACATTTGAGGTATCTGATTGCACAGGTTCATGTACTTAAAGGTGATTACAACCTGCTATAGTGGCAGAAAAAGCATCTCCATTAACGTAATTTCTAATCGGATTATGTCTTAAACACATTGGTCCAGGGAGAATAAATGTCACTTAGACATTTCTCAGGAATTAGAAAAAGAAAGGAAAATATCCTCAAAAGGCCAAAAAAGTACAATATTCAGGTAAGAAAAATGCAAGGAGTGATGACCCACTGAACACAGATTCAGGAGCTGACAGTAATCCAATTGTTGTTTTTTTTAAAAAAACTGATATGAAAAGAACAGTGTGTATGCAGTCAGATCAATGACCATTAATCATACAATGGAAAAAATTTAAAGATGAAATAGCCCTGTTATATCAGCTGGCCTGTTCTCTGCCCACACAGTCTATCTCCCTGAAGAATAGTCTCAAATTCGCTTTTTAGTATATAGAGTTCTAGTGATATGAACTCCACTACTTCAGCTTTTACTGCAAAGAAAAAGTAATCACTTCTATTGCTAGTTGTTTAGCGTTTTCTAAAATCTGTCCACATTCAGTTTTTATCTCTGTCTTTTGTGATCTGATATTAACCTTATAACTCTCCAGGATATTGTGGCTGGTATTAAGCATTTTTAAAATTGGTTTTACTTTAATTGACTTAGTTAAAGCTAGTAATATGAAATGGTTGATTAACTTTGTATTCCTGATACAATGAATTTATAGATTCTTTTTCAGGGGAACAGGTTCAGTCTGGATCCTTGTGAATTTAAAATCTCTCTTGGTAGTTAGAATTAGGAAATTAAACATCTTTAGTGCATACCTTAAACAATGACTGGGCTCTGTGACTGACATATTTTCTGAAAAAAAGAAGAAACAATTATAATAACTACAAATCAGTGTTCCTCTTAAATGTTTTGGAGAATAAAGACCATTTTAAGAACATAGGTGACACCACTAACCTGTCTACCACAGAAAGCAAAGACTGAGACTTATATCCAAGGCTAAACATGAAAGAAAATAGATGAAGCGCCAAGTACTTTCTAGGACAAATCTAAATTCAGAAATATACTAAAAAGTATATGACCTAAAAGTTCTAACTAYGAAGACCAATTCTAAGATATTTTAGCTACTCAAGCTGACCCATCACAAACTGTTTTTTTCCAAAAATCCAATGTTTTCATTTGAAGTTACATAACCAATTCTTCAGCATAGACATAAATGTACTGCATATGAATCACAGAGTGTGWATCTTCATGGTATTTTGCAGAAATAGACGAAGTCCATCTGCCCATGTTGTGAGACTTTATTGTTGGAAGATAAGGTATAGAATTTCAATATATCAAAAAACTACCATGGATACACAGCTTCTGGTGACCTCAGAGCTTGTAAAGTTCATATACCTCTGCTTGCACAGGATATGCGGAGACAAATACATAAAATATAATRCTCTTCCTACAGTTTCTGGATATTTTTCAACTTAATATCTAAAAATATTATCTTTATATGCACATATAAAACTAAATTTTTGTTTATTCAGAGAAGAATTTGTCCTGTCACACTTCCACCTCACCAAAATATAAACACACACATAAAATGTTGGTTGTGATTGAAGACGGAACAAAAAATATACAAAATGTAAGAACAATCATACTGGATCAGACCATCCAGCCTACAGCAAGTGCCACAGATACATAAAGAAYGCATTTCCTGAATGTTTTCCTGACCTCCAACAAGATGCATATTTGGGAAATCCAGAGCTAGATGGGACTTCTATATATTTAATAATCTTTGATGGATTTCACTTCCATAAAGTTATCCAGTCCCTCTTCAGTCCACCTAAGCTATCATAGTCAACAATATGGTGTGGCAAGGAGTTCTACAACTTAATTGCATGTGATAACTACACACTTCTGTTTTGAACCCATCTACTTCTAGTTTCATCAGTTGTTTCCATACTGTCATATGGGAGAGACAGTAAAGGAATCTTTATTTATGCTATCCTGATTCTCATGTCACTCTTGACCCAATACTTCTTTATGAAATGTCCCCTCAAGTRACTTTACTTCCAAGATAAAGATCTCTAATTGATGTAATGACTGCTGGTAAAGAAGCCACTCCACATCCCACTCTGATCACCTTTCTTTCCTTTCTTTGAGACTTTTCATATTTTCATTTTTTTTYCCCTCTGTAGATAGGGAGACCAGAACTGCATACAATAGTCAAGATGTGGTTGGASTACGTATTTATGTAGTTACATAACAAAGTCCTCTGGTTTATTCTCCACTGCTTTCTTCATAATTCCTAACATTTAGTTCGCTTTTTGGCCACTACTGAGCACCACACTCGTGTTTTTGTGGAATAATCTGTCATAAGTAAAATTTCACTCTTGAGGACAAGGGTCAGTTCAGAGCCCATCTGCTTTCTGTGAGGTTTTCCCCATGTGCATCAWTTTGCATTTAATCTACTCCAAGTTTTATTAGCCACATGGTTGCACAATCACTCCTTCTACAATCTTCCACAGTGGGACCTCATCCTTACTATACTGATTTAMCAGCAAATTTTACCACTTCATTATTCAGACCAGTTCTAGGATTGGTTATAAATCTGTTGAAATCATGTGTCTGAGCAAAGATCCCACTACTTTTTTTGCATTCTGAAAACTTATTGTTCACTCTTCACTCTAATTTTTATCTTTTAACCAATTATTGATCCATTCAAATTATTTCAAACACACACATATCATACCTGAATAACTTTCTTAAGAAACTTTAGTAGACAGTTCTTGCAGTTGGACTCTACCAATAAGATCAAGATTTATCCACATGCTTGTTGATGTCTTCACAGAACTCTAAAAAATGTATGAGGCATGACATTTGATTACTGTTGACTCTTCTCCAGTATCTCATACTAACCCATACGCCTATTGATGGCATTCTTTATTGTAGTTTTTGATAGATTAGACATGTACTCAGTAAGTCAGGATTACTAAGYAGTAATGTTCTGGAATTCTTTAGTGCAAGTATCATATTTGTTATATTTCAGTCCCTAGCACCAAGTCTATCTTAAGTCTGAAATTCCATAGCACAATTAATATTTCATCTATTTCAYCCTAGCTTCCTTTAGAGTTCTTGTATAAATATAATGTACTATGGTGGATGGCATATTTTGATCTTTGCTAAATATTTTTTGACAAGTGGCAGTCATTTTCTCTGGGCTTCCAGAATGGAGCCTTTAAATAATTGTCATTTTTCCTGCAAGTTTTAACTCTCTTTAACAAACATCTTCACTTTTTATGTAWTTTTTTTTTTTTTTAAGATAGGCACTAGCAAGATGGATTTTTGGGCATTTGTTGATCCAGAAAAGATTCAGGTAAAGTAAGTAAGTGGCTCTTTGCAATATTAATAATCAGCTCCTGCATGTTATACAGAACCAGGGCAAGGGTTGCTTCTCCTGTCATTAACTCCCTAACCAGCTGCTGCTTGACACTGTCATTGATTACATCTTAAAATGTCATCTTGGCATCACACCCTGATGTGATATTTGCCAGCTCTGTAGAACAGTAGTTAAAGTTTCCTATTACTGTMACATTTCCTGCTCTCGTGACCGCTGTGATCCTGCTCTCATGACTGCTGTGATCTTCCTCATTGTTACAGTCAGTGTCACCATCTTGGACAGACCAGTGTTGATAAAAACCCAATACTGTAGTAGTTTTATGCCTAGAATTTTTACCTATAGAGATTTCATGTTATTCATTGACAGGATGAATTTGCTAAACTGATCTGGCTCCAAGTTTTTTAAACATATAGCACTACTACATCACTAGTATAACCTACTCTATTTTTTCCTGTATACTTTGTATCCTGCTGTTCTAATATGCAACTGATGGTCTTTCTACCAAGCTCCCAATATGCCTATCTAGTGCTCACATTTCTCTAAACTGTGTGTCCGCAACAGTATGACACAGAGTTCAGCAAGATAAAACAAATAAAAATATAAATTATGATCTATGTTTTAAATGTATAGTAATAGAGTGACTATCAGTTCAGGATACTGATTCCACTAATTATATAAAAAAAATCTGATTTTGATTTTTAAATGTTTTACCATTTTACTTGGAGTCACATTATAAGAAGATTTGACATCTCTTTACCAAGAGTAGTATATCACTGTTTCCTTTTGACTGAAAGATCTGTAGATTTCAGAATATTAGACCAGATGACCAGAATTTCCTATTGCACCTCTAAATACTAACTTTGTTATTTATATACTGAAAGACCATTTAATGAAGTATGACACTATTGAGAATGAGATAAACTAGAAATATAACCTTATAAAGACTACATTAGCCAGYGTTCAAAGTCACAAACCCTCACCTTCACCCCAAATATAATATTGCACACATTATTTAAATAACACAGGGACATGAACTAGTACTGTTAAATTTCAGAGTATTTTTTCTGCATTATTATATGCATACATTTCCACAATATGCAATGATGCTAATTATCTAATTAACCAGGACAGACTCTCCTATTATAAACCCTACCTTCATTTTAAGTGTATAATTATTTTTTTTAAAACACCAAGTTGGCTTTAAACCTTTGACCCTAGTGTTGAATGTCCTAAACTAATTATTTTTTCCTGCTAATTAGGTAATACAGGCTGCATTTGACCTTCATTAGTGGCTTAAATTCTTATATCAATTAGCATTTGTTTATTGAATGAAGGTGGAGAAGGTTTAGCATACAGGGAATCTGATCTCTTTAGAGTTAACTTGGGCTTTTACTTGAGTGTTGCCTCTTCACCACTTCCTATTGACACACAAAAACCTTTGGCTTGGCTTCAGTGATTCTTTATAGGAAGGTTAATTAACTCACCCTGAGATACAAGCTGAAGCCCAAGTGAGCCTTGCACTGCTCATCTGCCAACTTTCCATGAAGGATGCGCAGTAAACTACTTCAGTGACTCAAGTTTTTTAATATCTCTCTATGATTCTCACATATGCCACAAGGACAAAATCCGCTTAATGTGCACAGAAGAATCAATCAAACAGCAGATTTCCCACCTGCCTCAGAGTGTGATGGAGGTACTAGAGTTACTGCTGATCTGTTCTGACTGGAGTTAGTGTATCTACACAGCACTACACTGCAAAAGCAGCTCAGGTTTAAGAGGTTCACAACAGAGTTTACTACTGCCTTGCATGTAGTACTACTATAATATGATTTCCAGCCCCAGGTGTACTTCAAACACCTATGTCTGACATAGCACTGGAGTGCATAAAAATGCAGAAAACAGCTCCGACTGGTTCAGAACAAAGTACCATGGCTATACTCTGAGTCCTCCAAAACTCTCAGCAACGAACACAAGCGTACATCTCATTAGTGAGCTACAACAACTGAGTTCAATTTGGGGTAGAAAGTGGCAAAGCAAGTTCCCAAATTTTTGTGTCTATTACCAGAATTAACTTCCACAAAAACACGTTTTACTGAAGATCACATTGTACTTTCCTCTAAAGATCATTTGATTGCCCTTAGGGACACAAAATATAAACAGCAGAAGCTATTGAGAATTCTGGAAAATCTGACATTTGAATCCTTTTTATAGAAAGAAAAAAATACAACACTCTTTTTTACCCAAAACTGAAAATGACCTCTGGTTTCCAGTATATAATGATCCAGTTTGATATCTGTTGATTTATTTGAAAAAGGAACAAGTTGGCTGAACACACAGAAGTGGTTTATGCTATAGGTTATATGCTTCCAAAGTTGCTTGTTTTTTAAAATGTCATAATCCTCTAAGCAGACACAGTCTTTTTCTCACATAGCTTTTCCCCTTTAAGATTCTTTGACAAGCACATAAACTCTGTAAAACAACAAGATAGCAGTTTGAATTATAAGGATGCATCATAAGGACCTATTTTTGCTCTGGAAAGAAGGTCTTTAAACTAGCAGACAACTATCAAAATGCATGTTTTGTTATATCCAAAATATAGATTTTTAAAAACATATTCCAAAAGAATGTATCATAAATGTGCTTGGTATTACTCATGTTAATTCCTAATGGTATTAATACTCTAATTTATATTTATAACATTAAAAAATGTACCATCTGTCTCACTAACAGTAGGAGACCAGATTACTGTAGCCATAATACGATTCATTTTTAATAAAAAACACTACTGGTAAATTATAATGTGAAGTGTCTACTGGAAATGGAGCAATTATTTCACTGATACTCCTAATGCTGGCAAGCCTGACAGTTTCAAATTCTTTTTTTTTTTTTTTTTTAGTGACTGAGTTTCACAGTAAAGTAATTCTCCTCATTAAAATACAAAACAAAACAAAACAGAATTCCTCACCAGTTCCGCTTCTCCAGATGTAAGCTGCTTTACACGCCAACTGCTCAAGATAGGTGAGAACATCTACTTCCTTTAAAAATAAATAAATAAATAAATAAATAAATAAGTATACAAATGACTTCCAAATCTAGCTGTCCATCCTGACCTCTTCTCTGATACGGTTGTGCTCATTAATATGCTTTCACATAGGCAYCATGCTGATGTGATAAACTGTATGTTTTAATAACATAATTTCTAAATTTTATTCTTAGTGCCTCTCCTCTCCTCCATCATTACATTTTTTCCCACCTCTCACRTTTATTACATATGAAAGCTCAAATTATGAGACTGACCCATGCCCGAGGCGCAGGTCTAAAGCCTTCTCTACATTTGACTTTTCTGCAGGCTCAACACAAGGCATGACTTTAAACCAACTGAATTCGACAGGTTCAGAACACAAGGTTGACGCTTAATTCAATTTCAACCTGGCTCAGGCCAGCATAATTTCTAAGAATCTAGGACAAATTGATTTAAATCAAGTATGAACCTAAGTAAAGGTGTCTACTCTCTATGGTAAAATGATTCCAAATATAGCTTGAGACAGTATCTCTAATCTGCCTACAGGACTCAGATTGATAAAGGAAAAGATAAAGAGACAAAGTGAACAAAACAAGAAGTGTAGTGTGCATCTGTACTTTTTTTTGTAGTTGGGCAGAAAAGGGGCAGAATGGTGAAAACAGAGATATGAGGAGGAGAAAAAAAATAAAAGAAAGAGATCCGAAAAAAAGAAAGAAAAGAGTTTTGATGATGGTATTTGTAGAAAAGGCAGGTGGAAGACATGGAAGACTGGAGCAGTTACTGGCAGGAAAACAACAAATGAGTGGTTCAAATTATGAGTGAAACCACTGATATTAAGGATCAGGAAAGTTAACACAGCAGTCCCAAGAATAAAAACGATATTCTTCATTCTCAGCGATTTCAGCTCCAGTACATGCCCATAATTTTTTGTAAAAAAAGTCTTTTTGAAAGATGGATAACCCTCCCCCTCCTTATATAAACAAGACAGAACTGAATACTTACATATTCTCTGAAGAAATACAAGTTGCAGCACCAACAAGAAATGATGCAACACCTAGGCACAATTGTATACACAGCATCAAAAAGGATCTGAGATTTGCACTGTTTCATTACTACATCTAGTGTTTAATATAGCCAGCTGGAAAATAAAGACAAAATTATCACATCTTTCTTTTATTTTACATTGGAACTTATTTAGGTATGCCTTTTAACTACATCTTGGTTGACTACCTCTTATTGTAATTAACATTTTCTTTTTGCTGTAGTTAAGGATTTTCCCTCCTACAGAATGAATGAAGTACTTTAACATGTTTATTATCCTATCTGTATGGCATTTTACATTACTCAGCCTCATGCAAGAGTCAGGATATCTCAGTGTTTCTCTATAATGCATAATTACATTAACAGGTAATCTGTATTCAGTCTATTTAAGTGTAAAAAAAGAGGCGATAAAGAACAGAGAAAGAATCTATTATTTAAAATGCATGTTAATGGCAAGAGCAGAACAGCAAGAGGATTATTATTCATGCTTGAGACAATTAACTCGTTAATAGAAGTAGCCATGATCACACAGAAACACTGGGTAAACTYGCGGTACTCCGTTCCTAATTATTGCAGGTCTTCCTTACATTACATTGTGGTATGTGTTACTGTTTCTTTTACAAATCCTTTTCTCCACTGAAGACAACCTTTTAACACTGTTAGCAGGAAGTGTCGGCTTTCAGTCAGGACCCTTGTTGCCTCTGCAGCCAAGAGCATCATGGAAGATTATACTTATAGATCTGCACATCGTTATTCCTACTCAAAATTTTTGTATGCCACTTTTCACTTTTAATGGCCTACTGGGCACAAGGATGAGCAACCTAGAAGACAAAATGAACAATAATAGAAATATTMAAAGGAAAAAATAAAATTGACTGTGACTTAGCTGAAAGAACAACTGAAATTCTCTTCTAGGGCAACATTTATTAGTACATGGTGCCCTGGAGGAGTTCAGTTATATTTATCAACTGCTAATCTTTTTCCAGGGTGTTATTGTCATAGTATTGGGAAGCCCTACATAATTTTTAGGAGTMGAGAAGTTTTTATATGATCTTCATATTGTAATATGTTACATATGATACGTATATATGTGTGTAGGGAGGGGTCAACGTGCATATAGAAACATATGCACGCACGCACACACACACCTTTTTATATGTACGCACACACACAGAGACACCACTAGAAATTTTACTTCCAGAAGCAGTATGCAGCAACCTCATGGGATATTTATGACATAAGGGATCATAATATAGAAGTTTCATGAACTTAAGGAAACCTGGACAAGCACTGGAGCATTCTTCAGTAGCTATGTGAAGACATGATGCCCTAGCAGCATCTCCATCCAGAGTGATGCCTGCTCTAATGCTGAAAAAGCAGAAGAGTACTTCTCTTCCACTTCACACCAGTTCCTGTCCCCTCCCCATAAAAAAAGAGAAAGGCAGCTATTGATTGTCCTCATGAAACACCAGAAACCACAGGAAACAATGAGGGAAATGTTTCTTTCGTAAGAAAAGGGTGATAAAACGGAAGTTTTAAGATATCTTCATTGTTTCCTCTGGAGCAGAGCAACTGTTTTAAAAATAGACAAAATACTGTTGAGTCTTTAAGTGGTCAGATGAAAGGAGCTTGAAAAGAGCATGKGTTGCTGTATCTTCTTCAATAGTAGAACCAGTTCACCTATTCTAATTAAGTCACTGAACTTCTGGACAATACATACTCCGTCCTGCTTCCTCTGTTCCATACTGGAATCCCAATTTACCAAAACATTCAAGTATTTTGGTATTCATATTCATATGAATTCATATTCACTGAAAGCTACTGTGCTATGCTGGATCAAAGTTCTTAAATCTTTTCATTAAAATTTATTACATCAATATGCACACTGAAAGGGTTTGCCCTTCCAATACATTTTACACGACATCAGAGCTTTTTTTTGATTTTCTCTTTTCTGTGCTGTTCCTATTCTTATTCCTTATATGCTCAGCAGTTTCCTGACCTTCACTCCTTCATTTAACATCAGGCACTATTCTCTTCAGTTGCACGTAATACAGGCTTGACTTTTATATTGCTATTTACAAGGGAGTTAAAGGGAAAGCTTTGTGAGGACATACCAATTCATTTTCCTTCTTATCATTTCGCCCTTCTTTTCTCACTCTTTAAAAAGTATTTATCCTGAAAAAAAGCATGGTAACCAAAACTCTTTGAAATTTTGTGGAAATTTGTATGCTCTCTAAATTAGTCGTTGGTATGTTGTCAGAGTATTATTGCTATGGGACTGTTTCATATCGAAGTGCTATTGTTTCAACAATATGGTAGTTTACCACAGTAAAACCACTCATACCGATACTCTTTTGTATGCTTTTCCTGCTTTCACAGAATCAGAAAAATCTTCAAATTCTGAGAAAGTCTAAAACATTTAATCCTCTCTTCTGCTCTTGAACATCTGCAGTGCTAATGGCTACAAACCAAACCYGAGAAATACACTGCAGCATTTAGCTTAGTTTATCATGCCAAATAAGTCAGCATCATAAGGCAGATAATAACCTCTTTTCTTCCTTAAAATTGCATGTTCTTGCTCTCACAGAATCCTGCCACCAACTATGAAGAGAAAGCTAAGCTGAGTTGTTGGGTGTCATTCAGAAGTCTGGGACTCTGTAAGTGAAAGGATGCAAAAAGATTACTGTCAATGCTCAACGCACTTTACAATTGTACGGCTTATGTTCTCTCTGCTTGAATTTGAAATTTAAGTAGTCATCAATCCTGAGCAGATACTGCTGTTAATGTCAGATATGTACACACACATATATATAAGTATATATATATATGAACAGCTTAGATGAACAGTTTCATGTTAGACAAAGAATCCACAGCACTGGCAAGTAAATATAATCCCTGTTATTAGTTTAGTGAAAGAAATGCTCTCCTTCAGCTAGACATGAAAAGGAGAAGTTTATGTTAAAGTACAGTATATACTGTTCTATCTTTATCTGTGCACAACTCATCTAAATAAATCATTTTAGCCAACTCCCATTTGCAGCTAGATGTCAATGATTAAATTGCACTTTGACATTATTTGAAAGCAAAAAGAACAACTGTCAGGAACCTAAATTAAAGGTAGAATCAAGTCAAAATGGCATTCAAGACATTCACAGTAAGTTTTGTAAGGTTCTGGTAGACATTTTTATATAACAAAGCCTTTCTATATAATATAATGCTTATTTACAGCTGTACAATTTTCTGCGTGAAATTTTGCTTGGATTACAACTATGTCATGAGACTAACATATTTTATTGCTTCCATCAAAATATACTCCAGAACTTCTTGAAACTTTATCAAATTCTAATAAGAATAATTAAGATAATACCTTTATATCAAAATGCAGCATGCACAATTAAAATAAGTGCAGGCTCAATGATGATAAAAAGAAAGATGTCATATGACTCATTCTCTCACTTCTACTATTTAGCATTGATAGTACTTTTGTTATRAGAAGAAGCATACAGACAGACACAATAGGCAAGTCAAGGCCTAGGAACTAGGTCAAGGAAGGAACTGTTAAATGATCTAAAGCCTAGTGATGCCATAGCACATCAAAGCAGTTGCTGAACTGAAACACAGTAAAAGCTGAAGTTACGCTCMATGAGGAAAGCAACCTAGAGTTAATAATCAATAACTGAGATAAGAATATCCTATAACCTTAAATTAATCATTTTTTTCAAAAACTAAACCAGAAAGACAACAAAAACCCTTTGACTTGATTTGTATAGCTGGTACTAATCTGCAAAGCCATTTACTATCTAGTTGTCATCCAAAATGTTGTCATCAGAAAAAGCATAGTTTGGAAGATCAACAGCAGAATTTATAAAATCCTGCAGCCATCTAAACATGCACATGAAGAATAAAAATACTACCAAATCTCCTCAGAGGCATCAAAATGATGTTAGAAGTAAATGCTTAGAAAATATTTGTTATTTTCCAATAGTAATCTAGGATTAATTTATCAGAAATCTTGATTTTCGTTTGAATACTGAGCAGCCCTTCAAATTACTGAGAAAAGACACTGGAAATATTTTAGCTATCTGAGGAATGAAGTGAACACATTTATCAGAGCAGGTATATTACCAAGTACCTGAAGAACTTTCTGAATGGGATGACTAAAAGAATTCTTTGTTCAATTTATTCAGRTCAACAGAATTTATGGTATTTAACAATCTGAAAGTCAAAGGGTGATAAGCAGATAAAAAAAGTTCTCTGTGCTTTGTTTGGAAGAAGTTAGATTCAGTGCAAGTGAAAATAATCATATGTTGACTGTATAAAGTCAAAAGCTTCACCACCATATGAGTTTCTTAAGAGATTAACATTACTCAAAGCTAAAGAGATGTCCCTTATATTGCCCGTACATCCGCTATGAAATAAATGTCTAAATTCTTTTATGTGAGCTTCATGGAAGAGAAACATTTTTCTCCTTGAACATACTTCACATTATATTAATAATTACCAGATTATGAAATGATCTTGCAATCATTATTTTAATTATAGATTTCTAAAATGAAATTGCTAGCCCAAACACCACTGGAATCCCAAAAAATACGCTGAATCTCCTATTAGATAATTCTACACAAATTAGGACTGTAATCTGTGCAGTGCAAGGTTTTTACTCCATAAATCCTTAAATTCTTGGCTGTGCTACAGCTTTCAAATCATCTCTAATGAATGGAATATGAATTTCACAGCTATTAGACTAACAGTGTCTTCAACTGTTTCCTAGTGAACTATTGAGAAAATGCATCCATTTAATAATGGATATATATAACCCTAAGAATAATATGGTATTTTATGAGATTTGAAACCACATTAAATCCCTTGAGAAAAATAGCCTGTTATTAGAATGGACTGGACAGGATTATGACAGTGTGAGAATGCTTCCCAAATTCTGTATTTAGTTACCTCCACGTTCCAGTAACATGCTACAGTAATTTTGTCGAAGTGCATGAACCTGCTTTAGACTTACACCTCTAGAACGCAAACACCACTTGGCATAATGACAGCAAGTTTCTAACCTGACCTGTCAGGAAGGGGTGAACAAGCAAGAAAATGCCTTGCAATCTGCCAAGTCTGACTTGGAGAATTGTGCTCTCTGAAGTACATATTACAGCTGATGGACAGTTAAGTATTATTTCCCACAAATAAAATTAATTCTTAGAAATRCCAGTTTCTGTCAAACTGCTGAACTAAGTTAAATTGATTACCATGTGCATTTCTAAACACTCATCAGTTAGCAGATCCACACGCAGGGTACCTATAKCAAATTCTGAGCTCTGTTCTAAACTAAACCTGACATATATCACCAAATAAATAAATATAAGGAACCAGATTTTATGAACATGCACGTGACTTGTAACAACAATTGTGAAACTTTCCACTCATGCTCAAAAATAAGAATCTTTTTCAATCATTCAATTTGCACCCATAAACAAATACCCTGGTTATTAAACTGGCATCAGTGACCAATATGTACTGTCTGATACAAAAGAGGAAGCTTTGGAGAAGAGATACAAACCATATATTGTGTTGGTATCTTCTCAAATGTTGATCTTTTTTATGTCTAATGCTTTAACACAATTTTAATCATCAGTTAACATAATGAATGCCTCCTCACAAACAGCTTGCTCTGTTTCAGAAGAAGTGTTTTATTTTACTCAAACTTCAACTGTGCTAGGACAACTCTAGTCTTTGTAGGACCACAATTAACATCAATGTAAAAACTCATTATCATCTCACATGAACTGAAGCAATGCAATTAGAGTTTCTATTGTTTGGCAGGAGTAAATAGACAATGTGCCCTTCCAAGATATAACTCTTTGGACAGCAATTTGGTTAGCCAGGAAGCATATTTTCAATTGACATTGACAGTGCTCATTAAGCTTTGAGGTTATAAAACTCAGCAGGATTTTTGTGTATTATTAAAATAATTATTTCCTGGAAAAGCCAGGCAATCAAATTAATAACTTTAAATATACAAGCCAGAGCCACACTGTGGACAAAAGGGTAAGGTATGGGTAATCTGCTTGCTTTATTCCTGATCTAGTAGATATGTTCCTTACTCGTTACATTCAGATATAAGTTTCCTTGGAATAAATTGTATGCATTAATGCAGCTATGGAATCTTTCCCTGATTCTAAAATGTTTCAAAAACAGTTGTCAGAAAGCCCTCATTACTATATGCTGTAATAACTAGTAAACTTTTTGCTGTTACAGTGTAATTTCTAAACTGCTTTTTCTCTTCTACATCTTCTTTCACTGGATATCTCAACAGATATCCTTAGGAAGATATCAATAACCACTGAGACAGTTTAGAAAGTCCTTTATGCTGATCAAGAAATATTCCTTCACCATATGTATGTCAGTAAAATTCTTGATAAAGTTAGATTTTCTCTAACTCAGTGTCAGTACATTCCAGTACAGTTTTACAGAGGTTATGGAAAATCTCTTGATGTATAAAAGTAAGGCATAGTTCTACTGATACAGCACAGTCAGCTTTTTAATACTCTATTAGCAGCTAAACACAACTTACTTGTAAGTTTAATACTGTAAAGATGAAAGTGGCAAATATCACAGTAAAGTCCATCTTACTGATCACCGGAGAGATGGATCTTAACAGCTAAAATACAAAAGTAAGAAAATGATTTGGTACAAGTAGTAACATGGCATTCGAACTCAGCGCAGAAGAAAGGTATTGCATTTACCAAATGCAAACAAAAAGCAAAATATACTATATTTCTATACAGCAATACAATCAAATAATAACAATACCTATCATGTTTCTATTTAAGAAACTAAATGAGAAAAAGCGTATACTATGTACTGCAAAAATATTGTAATTCTTAYTGTTTTTGCACTGAAAGCAGCCTGACACAGTATTATTATTTTTTGAAACAATGTGCTTGAGTCCCAATCAACCTCAGTTCAATCTCCATGCAGCTTCATAAAATAAAATATTAAAATAAAATACCTTTTCCCACTTTTGAGCATAAGCAATTTAACATATTTGTGTATGTGTAGTAATTTTTTTCAAGATCAATTTTAATTTTTTCTTCAAAGATTAAAATACTTCTTATAAACTAGAAATCTAAGAGAAATATGCTGACATGTTTTATGCCAAAGATGTTTATTCTTCAATAAACTATCAGCTTTGTCAATATCCACAAAGAAGGCCTTTTGTCAGTCAAATAGTGGTACTAACGTACTGGTCATGAGGGTGGTAAGATAGTTTTAGGTCTTATCTTCCACTCCTTTCCTGTGGCACTAGCAACTCATAGAATCCCTACAGGCTTCCTGGTACCAAATCAGGCTCTTGCATAGGATCTGATGCATTGGCCTGTTTGTGCCCAATCTCATAAAGAGAAACAGGGTGGAAGAGCAACATAGGCTCTGAGTTTTATAATCAAGACGCAAACTGAGTTAGAGCTTCCTTAATCTGTCATTCTTATTTGAGATTCCCTGAAAACACAATATAGGAACAGTATGAAACCAAAGAAAGAATAAAACAGGGACTCTCTCCCCTGGTTTGCATTTCATTGACCACAATGAAGATTAATGATTTCCTTATCAAACACATTATTTAAGAAGTAGGTATTAGTAATTTTGTTCCCACATATGCATCGATCTCCATGGCACTATTCATCTGAAAACATGTAGTGGGTCAGGCCTTCAGAATGTTATAGAGTTTTATGTTCTAGCAGTTAAAAAGATCTGATTTTTCATAAAAATGGAACAAAAACTATTCTCAATTGGCGGGATAGGAAAATTATATTAACTTGCACTTTTTGGCTCATTTGTATTTCATTATTTTGTAATTACACAAAGTAAAACAAAATTCATTTTTATTAGTTATTCACTTCTAGGGCTGTGGAAACACTGACTTATTTGAATGTTTACATTTTTAGTTCTTCCTGAAAGAACTGGGAGTAACTCCCATCATTTGACTGTTTGCTAATGCACCCTTATTTTCTAGTGCTAGGACACCGTGCAATGGTATTTAAAGCATTTGCACTCAGAATGTTCTCTAATAAATGCTCTAACACTTAGAAACCATTTGCACTTTAAATAAAGTATGATCCTATAAAGCAATGTCATTTGGTTGGATGGAACATACTTGCAATATATAGCTCCCTTGCTGATGATTATGTGCCTTGGCCCTGATGGTCTCAGAATTCAATCGGTGATTTGGGAGCTTTTTATTTCTACATCTATGACTCTCAATCAAATGCTATGGATTCATTACATTGATGGATTAAGAATTGTGTCACTCCAGCTGTTTAGAAAATGTCACAAAATATGGAATTAGACATTGATTCACAGGTAAAGTGGATAGTATATTTGCGAGCCCTTGAGGAATAGGAAGATCATCTTAGATTTCGAAAGGAAAAGGAGAAAATATTCTTTCTACATTTTAAAAACCATTTGCCCCCCTCCAGAATGGAGAGAGCGGTGAGGGGCCAGGCTGATCAGGCCGGATAGTGCCTAAGACAGCTGAGRAGCTGGTAGAACTGGGTCTCAGAGGTAGGTCATAGGAATTCCTGTAGAAGGATTGTTGTGATGTTTTGAAAACTGAGGAAGCAGAAAGGTGGCAATCCCTGAAATCTTATTTGGGAGACAGAGGCTAACAATCTGTATACAGTTTTAAAATGAAATTGTACTGTGCCCTGAGAGGTAAGTTACTCCTATGCTGAAATCAAAAGGGATCAATAGACTCAAAGATATATTTAAAGTTGATCAGAAAGGGATTGTATCACTACAGAGATACTTTTCTCTTATACAGAATTCTTTAACATTTAAATCTTACAGAATTCATACCAAATGTTCAATTACCCTCTTAATTAATAGAATATGTTCTAGGAAATTGTGATAAATATTTTATATCCTTTAAATAATCTTTATTATTGAAAATAACCTAGACATCCATACTGTTTGCTCAGAGCTCTTTCAAGTATTCTTCACATATGTTTTTAAGAAGATTTTTTTCCTAATTCAAGTTTGAACTTCACTTTTTTTTCCTTTGTAACATTATTATTATTTTCATCCATCAAAAATTTTATACTTTGAAAAATACAAAATACAAAAAAAGACTGCATTATCCATTATCCTACCAACACGTAGGAATGACTCTGAGGAGTTTGTTTATTCCAATATATTGCCAATAGTTTTACATGTTTTTATTGTTATTAATTTGTTTTATGTCTCAAAGACCATACTCAATTAGTTTTATATTCTCTCCCTTATCCTTTTTTACTGTAGATTTTATGTTCTCTCTTTATTATTTCATCTTCAGTTGCTAAAATAGGATGCACTCCCATCTATGATACACTTGGCATAATAATTTAATATTCTTCATGAGATGCAGAAAGTTCATCCTATACTTCCTTGAAATGCTGACAGTAACCATTTTACTCTCATGTGACCAAATACATCAATAAATAAAGATGACCTTTTCCACTAAGATAAGATGTAATGAATGCAAAATATTCAGGCTACAAACACTCAGACAAAATCCTATGATCCACAGTATGTCTTGCTCTTGTAATTTTTATGACAGAATTGATTTGTTATGAGACTTTTTTATATGTGTAAAGAGGAAACTTGTTTCTCAGAAGTCTCTGTTCCGCTAACCCATTTATAAAAATAGGCTAAGCTCCCAGTAAATCAGACAGACAACTGATTTCATGGGTTAGTCAGAGTGAAAATGGCAATTTTAACACTTTATTGTAAATTAATGACAAAAATCTTTTAATACTAAAGCTCTCTATATATTAAAAGCTCTTCAATGACTCCTAGAAGTAATTTTATAATGAATATTAGGAATAGAAACGAAGTTCTGCCTGAGAAAAATATTGACATTTCTATTTTAAAATATGAATAAAGTAATGGCAATTAAAGATAACCTTAAAATAATCTTTTTATAAGCAAGCAATGCATGCATGAAGGTCTGCTTCTATAGTGGATCCAAGAATATTAACATTTAAATCAGATACTATTGCCCAAGGATAACATGTTATCTATGACTTTCTAAGTGATGTGACAACCCGATTTATACAGTATACAGCTTTATAGTAATTCCAGTGTAGCTAGGTTCTTTTCCCATCCTCAGTAAAGGCAGTTTAATCCTTTATGGGAAGCTTAAAGGAATCTGGATGAAGTTGCAAGGACTAATATAAAACTAGAAAGGTTAAAAAAAAGTCTTCATTCAGAACAGCTCTAAAACCAAGCTTACTTTTCTGATGAAGTCTCAGATATACACTGAATACACTCAAATATAGTGTGTATTTATTTGTGATAAGGCATTGTCATGACTTTTTAAATATATCCTTTAAGAATTAAATTAAAAAAAAAGTTAAGGAAGGAATATGTAACCCTCTAAAATAAGAAATTATATAAGAAACTAAGAAGAAACAAAATGATAGATTTTAAGAACTGAGTAGCAACTGCAAGACAACTGGTTTTCTGTGTTCTCCTTACCAAGTCTTGCACTGCAAAGTTTCACCCTGACTTCCTTCAACACATTTAGCTCCCTAAATTTTCCAAACTGACTCTGGAACAGCCATTAAAGAGGCACTCATCTCTCCATYTTATCGGTGGTACCACTATGTCTCTCCTTGCTTTTGCTCTGATGAACAACCTCCTTTCCCTCCTTCCGCCCCCGCTATATTACCTCAAAAGAGATTGAACCATAAATACATAACTTCAAAGGAGAAATCAGGAATGGTCTGTCAAACCTGAAAACACAATACTAGAAGTTTAAAAAGATACTAATTTATTCAGGGTAAAAAAACAGTATGTTCACTGCAGCCTCACACAGAAAAGGAGAAAAAAATATGAAAACAATTGATTTGCATGATGCTAAAGTATAAGACTCTTTTCAGATTTGTACATTATTTGGAAGAGATAAAATACAGGCTTTTTCACATATATATATTATATATATATATGTATGTGTGTGTGTGTTTGTATGTTTTAAATGAAGCTCTAGATATGATTTGCTATGAATTTCCCTTAATTTTCTTACTTAAAAACACTCTTTAATTTGTTTTATTTCTTCTTTGCTTTGTGAACTGACTGGTTCTGTTAAGATTGTCAAGCGGAGCAGTTAGATATGCTCAGAAGGCTTTTAAGAGGGATAACTCTTAACTCAGTTGAGTCAGTGGAGCTCATGACTTATGTCTTTAAATAATTCTCTATTCAGGGAAAAAGATGATCTGTTTTATTTCCAAAACCTTTTAATCAGGTTATTTATAATAACTTATGCAATGGAGAACAGTGGATAACTGCTAAAGATGTAATAGATATTTTAAAGTTCTCTTTTCAGATTTTCTTTACTTACTCTTTTAATTATTATCTTTTATTTTCATTATTTCAAATGCAAAATATACATTAAAAACATGGTAAACATAATCCTAACAACTATGCAGACACTTTACAGTTACAAGTGAATACCTGAACATTAATTCATATTTAGATATGAATAGATAGAATATAGAATTATGTATGATTTATATAGATGACACATAAAATACAAAATAAAAAAAAAATGAATTACATTATCATAAAGGGCCTCAAAACTCATTTGACTTATACAGGTCTCTCTACATAATAACGTAAAAGCCAAAAAGAATTCTCTCATATAAAAGCACAATTAAGTGTAATATTTTCAATTMATTCTGTGAGATCAGTAGTTACACAAAATCTATCTGTTAAAAAATGTACAACAATCTGAGTCTTAAAGGTATACTCCTTCAAAACAATTTCCTGAATAGAACCATAAAATCCAACAACTAAAATTAAAGCAAATGGAAATTACTGCAAAGATACCAGAAAATAATCTGATGGGTAGAAGCAGTACAGATATATTTCACAGAGCCTCCAAAATGCAAATTAGTTACTGTGAAAAAAACGTATCTGTGGATTTATGATAAAAAAATAATCTGTCCACACCTCCTCCTGCAAAGTTGCTCCTGTGATTACAGCAAAGAGTCAGATTTGCTGCATGTGCTTGGGTACATTGATAACTTGGAGGAAGCTGCTAAAGGAAATGCAAATCTTTTCAGAATACTTTCTCTCTTTACATTTAACCTTCTTCTGGTTTAGATTTTGTTTTTGTTYGCTGTTCTCCATCCACGTGCTATTTCAGGTAAGCACAGGAAAACCCAGATGATGTTTTCAGCACGTGTTTGATATAAAAGCAATCTAAAGGGAATTGTAAATGCTGTTGTAGGGGATTACATGGGTTTGGACTCCATAGCTGGAGGTGAATCTGACTACAACAATAATCTGAATTCTGTTTGAAAGCAAAAGGCCTGAACATCTCCTGGGCATTTTTATTCAATTCTGTGGCCTCACAGAGATAGGCACACTCTGAGATTAATGTTTTCACAGATAGAGTGAGTATTCTTTCCTGGCCTGTAGATAAGCAGTATTACATATAATAATAAATTTGATGTGCCATGGTCTGCCCGAACCTTAAGCAGACTCCAAAATGCTGGTAGCGGACTAGTGTCAGCTTCTTAGATTCTCAACTGAGTTGCTAATAAAGTGAGGATAAATACTGGCTTCTAGTTTCAAAAGTAATAGCTTCTCTAAGCCCCAATCAGGCAATCACAAGCTTCAGAGCAGACGTTAGACTCCCTTCAGTAAAGGCACAGGGAGTCATCATTAGTTAGCTGGTGCTCCTACAATCCTCCCCTCAGATTCGCTGCACTCATTTATTAGAAGCAAGCCTCCAATAGCCTCCCATTYCCTCCTTCATAGTTTGACTCATTTCTTGGAAAAATACTGTTAAATCTCAGATTTCAGGCTTACTCTACAGGTGGTATTTTTAGTAGTCCAACAGGCTATTGTGGATATTGATGATTTCTCAAAAAGGAATGAAATACCAATCTTCAGCAGTTGTACAGAGGCCTTTTTTTAATGGCCTTTTTGGGGAAAATTTTGGCAGAGTAGGACTCCCATTTTTCCAGAGCACAAATACGCCCCTGTCTGCCTGTTCTGTTCCTGTGGTGCAAGCTGCAGGAGTTCCACTGCACCCTAACCTCAAACTGACTTCTTTCTAAATTCTCCACTGCAGTAAAGATTTTGCAGACTAAAATTATGGTCCTGGTTACAGCTGTGCATTCCTACTGTCTGTAAATTATGGCTCAGAGTGCCATCTCTGACCCTCTCAAAAGATTTTTGCTGACTCAAATGATTCTTACTAGCATTAAACATGTAGAGTAATAATGTTGTAAAGTTGAGAAAGAGATACAGGAATCTTGGTAACTATCCTATCTGCATAGTTTAAAACAACGTTTATGAAGAGAGAAAGAGGATATTTTAAAAAGTTACCCTGGTCACTGCAGTCAGCATATTTAGCCCCAAATCCAGCAGCAGTAAACTCTGAGTACCTTCTACAGCAAATGGCAATCCTTCTTATGGCAATGATGAGATTTTCAGGGTAGATATGATTTCTCTGCATGAAAGGTCTGAAATTCACTTTAACACATGCCAAGCCCTCCTACATCACTTCTGCTTTTAAAGTGCATTTAGGTTCTGAAATGCTATCGACCATARTAAAAGTATTCAGTATTGGCTTGCATGGAAGGAGATAAGGGAAGCACCTTAGTGTTCACTAGTGAGTATGTAGCAACAACAACTCTGTAAAATGGAATAGGAAAAATGAGTATGTATTTTAGCCTGTCCACAGACAGACACAAAAATGACAGTGAGTGTGTTAGTCTTGTGTTCTGCCATTGAATTTAGGGTCTCCCCAACAATCACCGCATAATATGTGAGAGAGATATTGGTTGCAATACTATATATGTGTGTGTGTGTGTGTGTGTGTGTGTGTGTGTGTGTATGTGTGTGTGTATATATATGGATACATACATTTATATACACATATATATATTCTATGTATATGTAATACACACATACATACTACATATATATACACATATATATATATACACACACACACACATCACTCCAGCTTTATGTAGCTGAAATGAATTTCCTTCTTTCCATGTGTCAGTGATGAGGGCAATTCATTCACTATTTTGTAAAACCTGGCAAGATTTTTCTTTTCTTTTATTTTTGTTTCTCTTCCTTATTTCATATATTCCTTTCTATTCCTTCCCTTCCTCATCCTAACAACTCTCTGTGCCTGGATGAAACTATTAGGATTCTCTCCATGATGTCAGGAGGAACAGTCAATAGCCTCTAAAGAACTACCATCTCTGGCATCTTCATAAATCTTTAAAGTTTCTTCCATTTATCTTAGATGGGATAAACTGACCTGCAGTAACTGAGATTTTTCCTGTATTTTCAGTGGTCACCTGAACTTTTCAGATAATTTAGAAACCTAAAGTCTACCACTGTGGTTGAATTTGTACCAATGTTTGACAATATTTCCCCATTAATTATAATTCTATAAGTTAAAGTGTAGACAACAAATTCATGTATCAGAATACAAAATGACTACTACAAAATGGCTTGTGCCAGGAAGGAATTTCTTTCCTGTTTTTCCTACTATAAATGTCCAAGATTGGTAAGATAAAGGTTCACTTACCTGAGTAACTTGCATTTAGCAGCGATCACAGATAAATGCCTAAGGAAAAGAATAACTGTGTATAGTAATTCCCTCAACACTTTCCTATCCTCCAACTATTTTCCACTCATAGCGTAATTTCTATGAATTTAATGATCCTCAATGGACCTCTCTAACAGATTAAAGTTGTCCAGTCTCCCTTAGAACTCAGTATAAGATAAAATTTTAGCATCAACAAGTTTCACAGATCTTCTATCAATTCCTGAAAAAAACACCTCCTGTATTTGTTTTGCATCTGTCTCCTACCAGCTTTTTTTAATGTTCTCTCTTTTTAAATACAGGGAAGTAGTATCAAAAGCCTATACGGTTGTCCATGTCACTCATGTTACAGAGGCATCATAACTTCCTCACTTTTCTTTTCCCTAAGTGAAGGGAAATACTCCTTGTATAAAAACAATCACAGTCTTGATCATCCTTGTTCACTTCACCTGAACCTTTTCCAGTTGACTATATCCTTTTGAGAAAAGAGGATGAAAACCAAGAGAATAAGAAAGCTAGAACTCTGTACAGAAATCAGGACATGGGTAGAAAATAGATATATACAGTAGAGTGGTAGTTCAGTTTTGCTTGTGTTCCTTTCCTACTAATTTCTAACACTAATCTTTTTTTTTTTTTTTTTTTTGCCACTCAACCCTATCAGAATTTCCTATAAAATTATTGTGACCCCAACGTCTTATGTCTTAATTGTAATGATTAGCTCAGTACCCATCAGTTGGTATGCAAGTTATGATTTCTTTTTCCCTAACATACATGACATTACATTCACTTATACTGATTTTCATCCACCATTATTATTTCCCTGTCATTCAGTTTCAAAGAAGTTCTACATTTTTTTCACAACTCAATCTCACCCTTACCACCAAGGATGGCTTTGCTTTACGAGCAAACTATATAGTTCCATGCATGAACTCTTCCTTTTACATTTTGGTGGCTTATTTTCAGTAAAGTTGATCACAAAACGCTTTTAATGAAACTCTTCGACATTCAAGTAAACAAAATCAATAAGATCACTTGTTCTTTCACTTTCTCAGAGAACTATGGAAGGCTTGTGAAGCTTTACAAAAAACAGGTTGGATCTCCATAAACGGATCACATCTATCCACACACGGAGATGAGTGTCCGTCAAATCTATAATTTACTGAAGTTTTACTAACCTTCCCAGTAAAAATGTACAGAGTCCCCCATGTCTTCCCTGAAACCTTTCAAAATAACTAAAATCACATTTGCCACAGTCCACTTGTGTCAAGGAGTTTTTAAGGATGAGATTGCTCACCTCTCCTGTGACTCGGCTTGGAAGCCTTGAATAAATACTCTTCAGTCCTGCTGTTTGCTAGCATTCATTCTGTTTGAACCACGATCTCTTCCACAATTACTTCTATGTCAGATAGATCCCTGACAAGTCCTCTACAAACGAGAGTTCAAGCATGGGAATCTGCTCAGTTTCTTCTCTGTGAATGTTAATGCAAAGAGTTCATTTTGCTTCTGTGCAGTAAGTTTGATCTCTTCTGACTGTTCTTTTTATACCTTAATCATCATTAAGTCCTACAGACTGCCCTGAAGGCTTCCTGCTATTGACTTATTTATAGATGATTTATTAGTAGTTTTGGTTCCATTAGTTAGCTGTTCCTAAAACATRGTTTTGCCTGCCTTTAATGTATGTGTGGTTATTTATTTATTTATTACATTTAATCTGGCAGTGCTTCTGGTCCTTTTGTTTTACTTTACATTTTCTCATTTGGAGTTGGATTCAGCTTTCTGAAGGAATCCTACATACATGTAATGATGATCTCTGTTTTCCTTCCTTTCCTTCTCTCTGAAAACGTTCTGTATAAGTTATGTTATTTACCCTGTGTTTGCAGCATGGTATCCTTCAGTAATTTCCATGAAGCCTGTAAGGATCTAAATTTTTTATCTGATTCTTAAAAAAACTCCTCATTTTTACGTAGTTTCCCTTATAGCCGGGTAAATACTCAGCCAGTATTTGCATCCCAGGTGTATTATCAGTAGTATAGATCCTGTACTATATTCCTCTTACTTAGCCCTGGAATTTAATTTCCTACAGTATCTGATAAGTAGATGAGTACTTCATTAGTTTGATTTGACTCTAAGACCTCTTTGACATCTAATACTATTCATCAGTAATACCGATGTTGTCATCCTGCTGTTACAGTGTCACACTGACTGTGTCTTCCATCAGTTTCTAGTACAGCTCCTATGTCAATACCTTCATGTAGGGGTAAACCTTCCAGCTTCCCTATCTATTTATTTAGAATTCTAACATTTATGAAGAAGTATGATTACTATTGTGTTGTTATTCCTTTTGCAACCTATATGAACAGGTTTTTTTTTTCCTATCATTTCCATTCCCTGACATATATTTCATTTTAGCATACCAAATTTCCATGTCTTCAATCGTAATAGAAGCACCATCCCAAAACATGCTGTTTTCTGCATCTGCTTGCTTTCCCGTGGTCTTTATGTACATGGAAGACAGGAAAAAAGCCATTGTAAAACCTCACCATATCAGAATTAGGGCTCTTTGATTCCCTTCACATGTATGCAAATGAGTCAAATTAGAAAATAAAAGAGCTTATCTTCAGTTCTTAAGGAAAGAAGGAAAATCAGAAATGTCTCTGAAGACTATTTTAATTTCAAGTGTTTCCAAAACTATTAGAAATATTTGTGTGTGTATCAGTACTTTGATAACTGTACGGTCACATGCTTATTTTCAGAAGATAATTACACACATATTATTTGGCAACAGCAGACCAAAATAAGAAAATTCATTTCCCAGTATCTCTACCTAACTCTATGCAGAGAAATTAAGTTCTTAAAAGTAAGCTTTCCAAATATTAGTATTTCTGCTTTCCTCAATTCTTCTTACACATACTTTAGTCAATTCCCTAGACAATTTAAGATGACTCCATTTCTCATGTCCTTTCTCAAAAAGGATGAATGGTCCTTATGAAACCATTTCTTAGAGTAATATAGCTGAATTTTCCTAAATAAATAAAAACAATAAAAGAAATAGTTATGAAAGATGTTTCAAGATTGTATTTCTTGTTTGCTCTTAAATGCTCTTGACTAAAGACCTTGAACTATTGTTATAATTTATAATACAGGACCAAAATAGGTCACACTGGAATGCTGCCAATCATCTGTTTTTATTTTCTTATTTATTTGTATAATACAACTATCTGTGTGAACCCATAGATGCTAAAACAATTTTAACATGTTTATGCTTTTATACTGAAAATTTCATATAGGCTGTCAAATTATATATTCTATGGGGTAGTTTTTTAATAAAACGTCTGTCTTTATTAAAAGTGCATTAAAATGAATGAGGGTAAAAAATGATGTTCAGTGAGCAATTAGGCTGATTTAAGTGTGCCTGTCAAGGCTCTAGAAAAAGAAAGAAATCAACAGCTCAGAGTGGTATTGCATACACATATCCTAACAGATTTAAATACATGCTAAAATGTACTTAGAAAATAGCTACATATACTGAGCTACACATACTGAAAGAAACAATAACAGCTCATGTTCTTTAACTAATACCTGTTAGATGTTAGCAAAAAGATTAGCTTGCGTTAAGTGAAGCTGTGTAACTTTTAAATAGCTTTCTGTAATATGTGATTTTTAAATGAACTTATTAAACCTGTAAAGGCAATTATTCTACTACATAGGGGAGCAAAATGAACTTGTAAAATATTACTGCAGTAGTTGTAAATGGTACTACTGTCAGTACTACACTGCTAATTATGTCCAAGTAGTAATGATTATTTTACCTGTGCAATGAGGATGTTTCTAATATGCTCATCAGTTAAACCATTAGTTGTGGAAATCAAAAAACAGAATTGTAAAGCAAAGAATTAGCCTAAATTTTAAGCATATTCTAGAATTAGTTTGGTTTCTGGAACATTTTGTCCATTAGTACAATGGTAGATACAACATCACTGATACAGGATATATTACACAAAAGAGCTAATGCAGAATATTTGAATAGAATAACTTTTGCTTAAGCTTAAAGCTTAAGCATCTTAAGCCCTTAAGTATGGAACACATACATATCACACAATAAATGTTTTTAAATTTCTGAACACAGACAGAATTGTGTCATTAACAGAATATTTTATCATTCTCTTGGCCAACTGAAATACTCACTAAATATTTTGTATTTGCTTGTATAGAAAGATATATTCACAGATTTTAGGCTCTATGCTGCCTGCAGTTGAGAAGATCAAAATAAAAGCTGATTTTTTTGCTCTCATTTTATACTCCAGTGTAACATATCTAAGACATTACATTTAAAAATAGATAAAATAAGTACATTTTTATGTCTTCCTAAATGGATATCAATCTGAAGTGAGAACATTAAGCATCTGTTTATGAAATATTATATTCATGTGCTTCTGATTAAATGAAGTATCTGAAATAAACTTGATTCTCATTCCTGGCATAGGATTAAGTTGTGCAAATACATGGTTAGCTATACCCACATGATTAGTCCCTTTTCCCCAACTGTGCAGATTTTGGCCCATTCATTTCATAAACTGAAGGATTCCAGCAAACCTATTTGAAGATAAGCCTGCYTTAGAAAACCTTTGGTTAAAAATGAATGTTACTAAGGCATTGTATAAAAGTGCTAAATTTGATTTACTGTAAAGAAGACATACCATAATTAATATTTAGCTATCTAAAACATTCCACAAATAAAGACATTGTCCATCTGTTATAGACTCATGTAACACAAAATCTTGTTATGGACTTAAAACTACAAAGGATTTCCCCAGAATCCTTGAATGAAGTAAATATTACCCAGGGATTTAAATTCTCCTCCTTGCAGGCAGTTCCTCCAAGACCTTCTATAATATTCTTAAGAGGATTATAAAATTTTGCCCAATCACAGCACACAGGTGCTGCCCAACCAAATGCTCAGATCAAAAACTTCACTCTGTTCTTACTGTGACTTTGCTAGAATATTAATGTAAATTTACCTTTTCATTTACATAGGCTAGTTAGAGGAACAGTTGTTACTGCAGTTTTCTTTGCCTAGCTCAGGTAAGCCTACATGATATTAAGGGGTTATTAGTGAGTCTGCCTCTGTTGTTTATGAATAGCCTTCCAACCTTTTACATTTCTGTTCCACCACCAACTCTATCTATGAATCTTTACTAGTAAGCCTAAATTGCATGTAAATCCTTTTCAGATTCCGCATTTGTGTATGTTTCACTTCTGGTTTTCCATATATAAATATATAACAATGCATTGCGCTCCAAAGCTCAAAAATCTCCAAAGTCGGTAACAATTTTTCCATATAAGCAACTGGTGAATTCTAGCCATTCTAGTATCACAGGTAGTTCAATATATTACAACTAATCTGGTTCACTAGCAGATTGGGGAGAGGGGGAGGTACACTGCTTCTTTTCTCCTTCTGTTGTTAATTGAGTAGCAGGCGACTGTATAAATTTTCATTGCCAGTACCACATTTCTCTCTCTTCACGTAGGTCTGAAGTTACCTAATGGCTTTCTTGCTTTGAAAGAAAAATTGTCAGGATGCACTTCAACAGAGATATATTTTTTAAAAACTAACACTGTAATAGATCAGCATGACTGAGTGTTTTTCCTTACAGTGTTCATTGGTTCAGTATGAAACACAACAGATCACTTAAATTGTATTCATTAAAGACTTTGCACATAAAATATTTAAAGTGAGACTACAGAACACTTCATAGAAGTTAAATAGCCCTAGGGGAGAGGAACTATTGCTTGAATCTAGACAGTCTATCAATCTTAGAAATATCAACACCCTAGAAGAGTTTAGTGTCTATCAAACAAAATTGTATAAAGATGTATTAAAAGGTGAAATAGTGTCAATCTTATATAGATTATATTTTGTTTACTGCATGCTGTGATAGCTTCTTTTGAAACGAATGAATGGAAAACACAAATTTGTAATTCTTTATAAAAAAATGTAGAGATATCTTAAAAAAAAAAAATCCAAGATTTAGCCTTTCAAAATCACTTTAAATTATATCCCTTCTCTATTTTTGTTTCTCTRTGTGTATTTCGCTCGAGTTAGAACTCCTCTATTCTGTTCTACTGCATTCCCTTCCATTCTATGTAACTTCACTGCATTAAGACATAGCATTTGTGACTTCAAGAAAATACTTTTCTCCCTCTGTTGTCCTCTCCTCAGCATCCTAATAGATAGTTTTCATTCTTACATTTTTTAATGAATGCTGATCAATATTTAGACCTTTCAGACAGTCACAGTCAAGTCATTAATTGAGATTGTTCCTTTTTTTGTATTTCCTAACAGCAAATTACTTAAAAAGAGTGATTACCTGTTATTTTACTTCTGCTTGTCCCTAAGCCATGTGGATTCGACAAGAAAGTAGACTCTTCAAAGATTTAGAAACATAGTTTACTGTTAACCTTCCAATATTACTGAAGAAAGTATTTTATTTAAATTAGTGGAAATAAAACATGTGGACACTAATTGCAATTGAAGGCATTATTTTTCTCATAATCTCTTAAAATGGTTTGGATTTTAACTGTCCATTTTCATTTGAACAACATCAGTCAGAAAATTGTAGTTAAGATTTTATATATCAAGGCCTTTCTGATAAAAACAAAATTATTCATGAACCAAAATTTAAGCACACATCGAAGTGCTTTGCTAAAAGGATTATATGTGTGTTTTGAATGCTTTAGCAAGACATTTCCTGAGAGCAGAATTTTAATTCAAATTAAATGAAGTATGGGCAATTTCGTGTCAGAAATCTCTACAAAACCTGCAATTTTCTAAAACAATATCCTTTAACTATATTTAAATTAGCCAATTATATTTCACATCTCAATGTAAAAAAAATTAGGAAAAATATTTTCATTTGAAGTTGAGAGGAGAGCTGTAGAACTCAAAGGCTGAAGGGATGCATGAAAAGACTGAGGTTAGCATTTCACCTTTACTGATGTACATTGCAAGTAACTTCATTGAGTTTAAAACCACTAAGTGTGAAATCAGAATCTGGTAAGAAGACCATAAAGACAGGAAACATTCAAAGGAAACTATAGCAATAAAGATCTTCCCTTACCTCATGATTGTGTTGCAAGTAAATAGGTTTAACTGTTTCTTGAAGGTCAGCCACCAGTGTTGCTGRGCTTGTCGACTCAAAATGAAGTGCACTTCCAAGCAACAGTGATTCAGGACTTTGGAAATAAAAGGGATGATCTGCCTTTTGAGTACAGTATTTTTAAAAGTTATTCCTGTTGCTGTTTAGTTTTAGTGTACAATTCCTCCATCGAGRTCTGATTTATATGGTCTGAACAGGTCCCCCAGTTTCCCTCAGACAGGCCATTAAAAAACAAAGACATCTATATCCAACGGTCCTCAACTCTTTCCCCACCTTTCCCTGTCAGTTTTGCTCTGGTTAAAAATGGGTGTATCATTTCAACATCAACTGAGTAAAGGAAAGGACAAGCACGTTGTTTTCTGGAAATACCTTTGCAGAGTGATTATAGGTCGAGAACACCTGATTGCAATTTTGTGTATACATATATATCTTTTGTTAGACCCCCYTCCCCCCCATGCCACTAACTGGTTCTTCTGGCTGAAGAACCAGTTGCTCTAAGGGAATCCAGGTGGTTTTCTGTATTAACATGAACATAGAAATCTGCAAATACTGTATGAGAAAATAAACAGGGACTATTCATTTGGGATGAGTAAATATTTGCATAAGTTGTTACATAATATGCAGATATGAGATCTGACAGAATCACTGTTTAGCCCATATGACTTTTCTGTTCTGTAAGAAACATTTTACACAGCTTCCTTGGGGGAGGAGGAGGAATATTTTGTGATCTCTTCTCACAAGAATGTGCTTCATTATCTTGCATGTTCACAGAAATTTGTAGGTAAAGGAATAACCTTTAAAAAGTTCCATTTCCAGTCTCGCTCCCAAGACTCCAGTGCACTCCAGAACCCCAAACTTTTATGTCTTCTATGTGTCTTCATCATTAGTATCATTGTCCTGCCAATACTGCTCCATTTTATTGTTTCTGTGGGCTCTAAAAACTCATTTATCTGTCTTCTATTTTCTATCTTACTGTACTGCCTCAATAAACATTCCCATATCTTGTTTCATCAGATTGTAGCAGAAGTAAGTACTGCTTCTTTCTTTCTTCTGTGTAACAAGAAAGGTGACTGTATCAGCATTTATCTCAGGTAATCAAAAATGGTGTTGTCTATTTTTAAAGTCTCTATAGACATAACCTAATCTCAGATATAGCCTGAACAATCCCTACACTTTTTAAGATCAAAAACAAAACAATCTTTCCTTACATTCTCTCTTCACCTAACACAACATAATAAAATGTATACTATACTTTGATCCTGCACAGAATTTTACCACTGTTGATGCAAATACTTCTCCTCTATAACAGGTTTATTACACTTATTTAAGAAACTAATTCTCCATCTTTTAAATTCTTCAGAATGACGACTCTCCTTTTGGTCCACAACTCAATGGTATCTGTTTGCATAAAATCTTTATGATTCTTATCCCGTAATATAACTGCGTGACTCAAACATGCTTATTAATACCTATTTCAATTCCTGTATCATCCSTTTGTCCATTTGAATTCCTTTTGTCGCATGTATCTATGATGCTAAACTTGCATCACTTTTTCAGTAAAACACTTTTGATAAAAATTCCTATTAAAATTTGGCAAATTCTTGATTTTCTTTTCCTTATTAAAACATAATTGGAAGAAATTTTTAACTGGAAATGACATTGAGAAGTAAATAGTATTTTTGTTTTACCAAACTTCTGCTAACGATTTCAAAACAAAATCAAATTATTTTTTCCATAATATGAAAACATATCATTCTTCAAATAAAATGTTTATGTTTGTGTGTATGTATATACAGATAACTTCCACAATATGTTTTCACCATTTGACTTCTGGAATTTGAGGCATGACAAACTCTTTGGAAAGCCATGAGAAATGAGACCTAAAAATCACACATGAATTAAAGCAAGTGCCACATAATAAACAATTTGGTGTTTCAAGAAAGTACCTACATTAAAATAAACATTTCAAGGCAAAAACTGGAAAATAGTCAGCAAAGCAAACTGTATATATAGTGTAAGATAACTTTTATACATATATATGCACATATATATCTCTGCCGAAGGAACAACATGGTCTAACTGTGAACCCACAACCATGAACATTAATGTACTCACTAAAATCAACAGGTGTTGAGAGTAGCCAAGCCTTGGGCAACCATCCTTCTAACCTCTGACTACAGCCTGGTTGTTGAAAAACTGATACTACTTTTCTTAAAGCTTCTTTTTGTAATCAGTGTCTGAACACAGACATTGTGTGGGTTCAGAGAAAGACCTCAGGAATTAAGAGATTGGGTAAAAGAATAAAATACATTCCAAGAAAAAAAGAAGTAAGTAGTAAGAAGGGCATATTGTGGGTTAATACCGAAGGAAAGAGCAAGTGATGTCCCTTCTCAAATATTATTTTTGAGACAAAAGCCAAACTCACATTATTAATCTATTCAAGTTGTAAAAGACCTGTAACATTTATACCAGAATAAGACACCAGAAACCAGAATGCTGGACAAATTTTTACCTTTGGTACTATCATCCAGCCCTCCAACTCTCTGTCCAGACCATTAAAGGAATAGGGAATTCCCTCTACTAGTGACCAACAACCACTATCATACCATCCCAGACCTTGCAGAGAAATTTGTTGGAAACAAGTTCATTGCATCTACATTACCTTAGCAAGAAGTGTAGTTTTGGCAGGTCAACAAGAATTTCTTACTCTAAACTGTGTATATCTACCAAACCTTACAAAACACTTAGTGGCAACATAACTGTAAATATATATGTAGCTGCATATATCCAAGAGATAGGATACAATATAGCAAGAGGAGCGTGAGCTTAGAAGACTATGACAGACTAGTCTCCAAATATAACCAATAATTAAAGACGGAAAGTGTTAACATTTTGCATCAAAGAGAATACTTGCTAGAACACTTATTAAGCTAGGGCTGGTGAGTCTTTATTAGGTTTTCCCTTGTTGTTTCTCCCCATCTTCCCAGATAAATGAGATCCAGAATAACAGCACATTTTGGGGGATTTCATTATGGTTTATAAATCCCTTATTCCTTCTCAAAGCTGCAGTTATTTATTCAATTCTGAAAATGACTCTGTTCTAGAATTGCCAAAGATAAAAACCCTTCATGGATCAAAGGACATTTAACAACCAATATGCTGAATTTGGAAAACATATTGGCATTATATGTAACACCTGTTAGGAGTTTTATTTGAATATTATGTTGAGACAATGTGATGTGTTTACTAAATCATACATGATAAAATGAAATAATTTCTAATATGTCCTTAGGAAAATATGTTTTATAATGTAGGACAAAAAAGCTATATAGTTCAGAAATAAGAAGTGGGTAATGATGTGTACATTGTGAATAAAAAAAGATTATGAGTTAAAGCATCAGAATGCTAATAAGCTGAAAGAGAGTGTTCAAGCCAATACATTAGATATTTCTGTGGATAACTCCTGAAAGACAATGTCTAAAAGTGACCAGTTCTTTGCAACTGGAATAGTCCCCCAATACCTCCCTTCCTCCACTCATCTGTCATTACTCCCAGCTTCATAAACCTTTCCAGTCCTGAAATCCTATGTATCACATTCATCTCTTCCTCTTTCCTATATCCTAGCTCTATTTGTTGTATCTTGGCTCTTTCCCTTCCACATCCCCATAAGCTGCTGGTTCTTTTATTCCCAAACCAAAACTCTGTCCAAGCACTTTTTACCTTTTTACTCATGACTACATCAGTCTCTTTGTAGCTGAACTCCCTGATATGTCTTCACCCCTTTCAATCCATTAAGAATGCTACCAGCGGAAGTTGTTCTTTGACTGCTGTTTTGATCAGATTTAGCTTTTTCTCATATCACCACCACCATTCCCTCATGTCATGTTCAGGCACTCTATTTTGTAGTTTTGGGGCTTTGGAGTAATTTATAGCCTTGGCCTAACTCCTCAATGTTGTCTCTGTTTACTGTTTGTTTGCTTACTTGTTTTTACTATATGCACTACTTGTATCCTTTTACCATTTGATTCCAGCTATATGTCCTCTTCTTTGCTGTTCATTCTGCCTTGAGATAGCCTGCTAAGATTTCATCTTTTTCTTTTAAAAAGGAAGTTACTCTTTCAAATGTACAATTCAAGCTTTCTTTCAGAGGACTCTGGTAATTGCTACTAACAAAATATAAAAAAGGCTGGCCAATCTGATGCACTCTACAATGAGATGACTGGTTTGGTTGATGTAGGGAGAGCAGTGGATGTTGTTTATCTCGACTTTAGTAAGGCTTTTGAGACTCTGTTACAACATTCTCACAGACAAACAGACAAGCACGGGCTAGATAACTGGACTGTAAGGTGACTGTAAGGACTGAAAACTGGATGAAGTGCTAAGCTCGAAGAGCTGAGATCAGTGGCACAAAGTCTAGCTGGAGGGAGTCACTAGTTGATACTGGTGCCAATGCTGTTTAACATCTTCATTAACAACTTGAATGAAGGGAAAAAGTGCACCCTTAGCAAGCTTGGACATGATACAAAACTGGGAGAAGTAGCTGACGTATCAGAGGGTTGTGCTGCCATTGAAAGGGACCTCAACAGGTTGAGAGATGAGCAGAGAGGAACCTCATGAAGTTCAACAGAGGGAAATGCCAAGTCCTGAACATAGGAGGAACAATCCCACGCATCAGGCCAGGCAACTGGTCATCCAACTGGGCTGACCAGTTGGAGAGCAGCTGCGCAGGGAAGGACCTTGAGGGTCCTTGTGGACAATATGAGCAGGAGCTCACAATGAACCCTCACGGCAAAGGTAGGTAACAGCCTCCTGGGCTGCATTAAGAAGAGCATTGACAGCAGATAGGAGGTGATCCTTCCCCCCTGCTCAGCACTGGTGGGTCTGTACCTGGAGTGCTGGGTCCAGTGCTGGGCTCCCAACAGTAAAAGAAAAACAGAGCCACTGGAATGAGTCCAGCAAAGATCAGCTCGGAGATTAGACTATCTGACGTACAGATGAGAGGCTGAAAGAGCTGGCACTCTTCAGCCTGCAGAAGAGAAGGCTGAGGGTGAAGGCTCAGGGTGATGTTATCAATGTGTATAAATACCTGATAAAAGGAGTAAAGAGGTTGAAGTCAGACTCTTTTCAGTGGTGTCCAGTGAAAGAACAAGAGGCAATGGGCACAAACTGAAATACAAGAAAGTCCATTTAAACATAGGAAAAAAACCTTACTTCACTGTGAGGGTATCTGAGTACTGGAACAGACTTCCCTGGGAAGTTGTGGAGTCACTGACTGGACACAGCTGTAGGCAACCTGCTCAAGTTCTTCTCCAGAGGTTCCTTCTAGCCTCAACTGTTCTGTATGAATTTGTGTGAAATCTGTTCCTATGTTTGTTCCCACTGCTCCTTCATGGTGCTTTTCATTTAGTTTCTAGTTCTTTTTCTCTCCTACCTATCTACTAAGCACTGAGATTACAGGTTTGCAGGAAGAGTCAATGGGAACTAGGTTCTTATTTAAGTGATATTGAAAGAATTATCTCCTGTCTTTAAAATACAAGCTCTCAGTGTCTTGTGATTACTACATCAGTAAACAATAACAGTAATTCTTCCTGGCAAGAGCAAACAAACCATAATGTTGGCTTCTATCTATTTTCTAAGCTTTTCTGGCACAACAGTAATTTCTAACATCCAAGCATTCAGGCATTAGTAAAACTGTCACCACCTTGTTAAACTTAGGGCTTTTGCCATTATATTCATTTATTTGCATATCTGTGGTGTTTTTGCCAATAAGAGCAGTCTAAATTGCTGCAGTTTTAGATGAAGAGTCCTTAGGCCTGATTCCTATTTCTTTTAACTTAAACATAAAATTCTTCTGAATAACTAAGGGCTGGCCTGAGTTGCTTGGTGCTAGAAGTTACAGAAGGGAATAAAATGTCTTGAAAATTGTTGCGGACTAGGTTCAACAGCATTAACCTTCTCTTTAAATTTAAAGAGGAAAACACATAGGGTGGTAAAAATCTTGGACTGAGAGGAAGTCTTACAGTTCTTCTTCATCCAGTTGTACAGTGGTAAAACCAAAACATAAAGATGTTAGAAAGGTCAACTAGCCTTTCTCATACTCCCCACTTCATCTCTTACGTGCTAGTCATTTTTACCTACTGCAATTTGAAGCTCTAATTGCAGCACAGCAACTCTTGAGACATGCCCAAGGGCCACGGTTTCATACTGTATAATCAAGAACCGAGAATATTTCAAATTTTACTAGAATCCTAATTCCATAAAATAAGGTGGAGGTGTTTACTTAGAAACTACAGCAAGGGAGCAAGAGACAATAATAAATTTTATACACAGGTAACCAGAAAAAATATATGCTCACTGCTCACTTACTATCTTAATTCTTGCTTGGGCTCACTTCTGTTTGGACTCTCCCTCATCCAACTGATTATAATACTGTCAGCAATGAAACCACTGAGCTAAATTTTCCTTGTAAACCGTAAAACTCAAAAGATACTCCAGCTATTTCTAATATGAAGGTCCAATTCTTGTGTTTTTAGCATCTAATTTTTATATATCCTTTCAGAAGCATTAGTTAGACTATCAGTACTAAAATAGGTATGATAACTTCTGTCACACTATTCTCTACCTCTTGGAAGTCAAAGCTTTAATCAAACTTCTTAACATATGTCTTTTTACCTCCTAGTGATATTATAGTCATAAATAAGAGGAAGGATTTTAAAGATGTAGAAAGTTTTATGCGTGAATCTCAATTGTATTCTTAAGTCTCCTGAACTGGAGAACATAGCACTTCACTTTTATATGTATCAATCTAATGAAAGATGAAAGATATTTCCCCTAGTGCAAATAAAGATCAAAATAAAATGACTATAGTTCATCAAAATCAGTGTACCCTATGCAGAATAAGACAATTAAGTTTACTCTATAGTGTGAAAGGATCTTTACCTTATGACACTTATGAGAAATTATAAAAGGTTACTACAACCTCTACCTCCAGTTTAAAATCTCAGCTTTCTGTTACCTGATTTGTTATGAAAAATTAGATGAGAATAGGATGTGCTGTATTTGGCATGGAAACCTAAGTGTAAAATAATATAACATATAATAATACATATTACAATACTAAAAAAAAAAAAAGTCAACCATTTTGAAACAAAATAGAAACTATTTTTCAAGTATATATTTGACAGACATAGATAGCATCTGACATATTTTACTTTTATGTCAGTAAACTCAGAAAGGAAAAATGATAACCTTATATAAAAGCACAGAGACAATCTCTTGAGAACTGCTTTCCCATGGATTAATATTTTTCTTTAATCACATAATGGAAGTATTAGCAGATCTACATACACAGGATCATTTTCTGTACAAAAAAGGGCTTTATAAAAACAAACAAAACCCCACCATGTAGGCCAGATCTAAACATAATGGCCTCATTTTTACGTATCCTGAGCATTTGCTTCTTTCTCTGAAATCAGCTGGTGTCAACATTTATAGAAATTATACCTGTTCGCGCCTAATTTTTAGGCATACATGTGAGAACACTAGCTTTTGTATTTTCCAGTAACAGAAGGCAGGCTGAACTTCTAAATTTTTTTTTTTTTTTTTAATTCTGGCAGCTGCAATCAGCATACAAAATGGCATTTGTATACTTGAGCACAGATACAGGCAGACAAGGCATCATTTGTGAATGCTGGCTTTATTTGTCAGATATTTATTTACTAAGAGATATGATCCAAGGCAAAGAAAGTCAGAGTAGAATAATGTGTTGATACTTACATTTAAAGTTGACACTTTATTCTTCTTTTAGCTCAGAGCCATGTTGCCAGAGCAAGACAAAGGCCTCAAATGTATTCAGGCATACATTGTGTGTTTTTCAATAGCAGAACTGGGAAAGTTCACAGGACTAACATTTTCCACTTCTTTATTTGGGGTATCTTCAGGAACTAAGATAAAAAAAAATGATATTTTCTGAAAAACAATGTTTTATAGGATTGATACTGAAGTAAAGAATGACTATTGCTGGAAGAAAAAGAGCGTGAAAATTCAGAAATTCCCCATAAAATTTAAGTTGGGGAGCAGTTAGTTAGGGGAGCTGTAAACGTAGTGTTTTAAACTGATGAGAAACACAATTTTTACAGTATAAAGAAAAGATATCTAGTATAGGATACAGTACTGTAAAAGATTTCTCAGTATATAACTCAAAAATCAGTTTCTTCTAACATGAGGTTGTACTTATACATAAATGTAGGACAAATAAGTGTGAAGAGGATATTTTTTGTTTTTGTTTTCCTATCTTCCTCCTTTCTTGCTAAAAGACCATATGCTCCCTATGATTCTTTCAGTTTTTGAGTTTTTTTCAAATTTGTTTGCAATTTGTTTGTGTGGTACCTATTACAGGATATGTTAATGATATTCGGTTGTGACCAGACATTTATTATGTATGATATGTTTCTGTGCCCCAGGTAGATTAGAATCATATTCATCATGCAGTTTAGTGACTATTATGCTTACAATTACGAGTGCAATATTAATTTTCCTCAGTATTCTGGGAGTTTTGCTTACAGCATTCATGTAACTAATCTTCACAAGAATATATGTGGCAAATGTTATGCAGAAATACATCAGTTGAAATTTTCTAAGCAGATTTGCTAAGATGTTTGCATGGAAAATGAAACATGTAAAGAACAAATATTCTGCTGATTATTTTCAGCTTTGCTAATTAACTGGTAATGATTTATATGATGTTTTTGTATGACTTTCTATGCCAAGAGCTATCATCACACACTGATCACTTGCCAAAGTAGTAATAAAAAGTTTGAATTCACTTATGTTCATATTGGCCTCTTTTTCAAAATTCTTGATGAAATCTAAACAGAATGAAATCAGAGCATGCTACTGGTTATTAAGGGCTCTTATGTTGAAGCTACTTCTATTGCTTGTACTTATACTGGATAAAGAAACATCTTCTATAAAAATCAGTTCAGACTAAACTGAGGTCTTCAGGAAAGAACTAGCTCCTCTAACTCACAACAAACATGGTATCACTTCGAAAGTATTAAGGGAATAAAATATGTTGAGAAGGTGTAATTTTGTAGGGCACCAAAATTTTTCAGCCTGTCTCAGGCAAAGAAAAGTCAATTCAATAACAAATAAAAAAAATCTGTCTTAGAGAAGGAAAAATCTTTCTACTGAATTTATCCATAAGGCAGATGTGACTATTTCATTTTCATAACTGTTCTATCACATTATCTGAAAATTTTAAAAATTCTACCATACACCCAACTACCCTTAATCAGAGTACTGAAGCAAGACATATTCCTGAAGACAACAATACCCATGCATACACAATTATCTYATTTCTAAAAAGGCTAATTTAGAATATTTAAGGTATCTTAATAAATGAAATTAAAATCATTCATTAAAAAAAATCATTCATTAAAATGAAATGCACAAAAAGTAACCTGTTAGTATGGTAAAGTTCTGGAGCCAAAATAGCTTAACTTATGTCACAGCATGTGTCATTCCTGGAAATGATGGCCATAATAAATTGTCACGTTTATAACTTGTCATTGCAAGAGATGTCAACTCATCAAAYAGAAAAAAGTAGAGGCTTTCAAAAAAACACTGAAGAGGTGGTGGTGCTTCTTTCTTTTAGGTTTTAATGCTAGCTTCACCACCTCACTTTATGTTGAATCTAAGTTTTCTTTTCTAAAATATAGTAACAATCCATGGTGAATGCAGTGGAATTTGGTATAAGTGTATAACAACATTGTTCTAAAACTAATATATCGCCTTTTCATGAAATCTAGTAGAAAGTTGTATAAATGCATGCATATGTCAAGAAAATCTATCATTTTATCTAACATCCATATGGATTTAGATCCTGCTATCTAAATTCAGATAATGCATTGCAACATATTCTGCAAATGAGCTATCGGTGCTGTTCAATACCAACAAAAAAGTAGCAGGACTATTCAGTAAACTGAATTATGTAAATCCAAATATAATTTATACTTACAGGATCAAATTCTGAGCACACATTTTTATGGCTTTTTTTCTTTTTCAGTGCTCACATTTTTCAAATCTTCACTCACTGCATTCTTGATCAGGCATGCTAAAGTAAAGATAACAGTAAACTAGAGGCTAAAAGAGATTTAGGTGGTTGTTTTTATTTTGTATTTTTCCCAGCATGTACTACCTTAATACGAGCTATTACTAGTACTCCTAGGCTCACCCATTAAAAAAGTTGTTGGAAATAGCTTGACATTTATGCATTTCCTTTTGACATTATCAGGGTTAATTAAATGATAACCTCCCCATTCGTGGAACATATGAGAGGCAATAATGTCACCTGGGCTCATAACCACAGAAGCTGCACAAGGCAATGTTTACTGCTATGTGAAATGCTCCAGTACCTATTATGCAAGTAATTTAAAAAGAGAACGAAAACAGGAAAATCAGTCTTTAAATCACATCACAGCGGACTATGGAATGAGAGAATAAGCAATACATCTTTATAGGTGTCTTCGAGAGGATCATAATTTCAGAGAGCACAGTGCAATAGCTAGTGTCAAAGGCCAAGTTAAACAGGGCCATGCTCGAAAGAGAGGCATTTGTCATGTAAGTAATCCTGCTGAACTTAGTGAGAGTACCTACATAATGAATAATGAAGTTATTCCTAATTCCATTTGCAGTATTCTTTATATTCAGGAGTGAATATGCTTCAAGTATGAAGCTTCAAAAGAAGGAAGCACTAAGGTAAGGTAAGGAAGTTAAGAGCTTATTTAATCACTTAAGTAGTTGGATCTYGAGGAATGATTTGTTAGTGTAACAGCTACGTTGCACAGTGTCATGTGATGTGATGACCAAAGAAAAAACAGGAATTTGCATCACCAAGTTCCTGCTCTGATCCCTGTTAAAAACAAAATCAAAGACCCTATAGTGTGATTTAAATGCTTTATCACAGATAAGTGATAAGTTGTAACTGTAGTGCTTTAAGAAGAATTAACAGAGAGGGCAAATGAAGTAGTGAGAAGTACTGAAGAGAGATAATACAAAATGATAGAGGTATTATTAAATACGATTTTGGAAAAAAAAAGTGAAAGTTTGATGAAAATCAGCAAGGGAAAATACAGCTGTAAAGAGGATCATTTTGTGAGGGAGCAGTGGTAGCTGGGAGTTGAAGTGTGAAATCAAGTGTCCTTTCAGAGCTTTAGCTGGTGCTTTCTTAAATAATTGGGAAGTTGCTACAATCTGCAACTGAAGGAACTAAACATACACAAGTTGAAAGTGTGGACAAAATGAGAACCACATTTTTAACACAGAAGACATCATACAAATGTCAGGAATGCCTAAGGGAGTCAAGGATCTCCCAAAATACATGCATGATTAAGTTTTTAGATCCCTGTACCTCAGCTTTCTCTTGTAAGATAGAGTACTGTGAACTTTCTGTTCATGAATATTATTGAATAACCTTCAAAGAAGTAAATCTTTCCATTTTCAGGGAAAGGCTGAAACGATATGTAAGACAGGAGAAGATTCCTCAGAGGACTCCTAAGACTCTAGACCCATCTGCCTCATCAACAGGGCAAAGACAAGTTTTTGTAAGAGAATTCTATCCATAATGTACCACTGATGAAGAGCTTAACATGTGAAGGAAATTGGATGTAAAAATATAATTAAGGATTACTTGTAAGTACTGTGAAACAACAAAAATGATCTAAGGTGTCCTGGGTAGCTTTGCTGTTGACATTTATAATGAAAATAAAGACTATAAATCCAAGTACACAGTTTGCTTGCACTTCCCCCCTCCACACATAATTTATAAATTGGGKKKTTTTTTTTGTTGTTTTTTAATTAGCCTGCTATGTTACCGATTTTATTGATATTAGCAACCAATGAGAAAATCCTTGCTTTACTTTAGTAAAGAGAAACTTAACAGATGTGTTAATGTATTGCTTCTAGGAGCCGTAAAAGCAAATTAGTACTTTTAATTTTCTTGCTGTTATGCAGAAACATGGTGGGCAATCTTTAATGGGTTTTGGTTTGCCTTGTTATCCTGAAGTCTAGTAGCTTTCTAAACTTTACTTGTACCCCAGTAGATTGTATTTTAAAGGAGATTTCTCTATTTTTCATCCAATCAAGAGAGAAAAACAAACAAAACAAACAGAAAAAATCCCATGTTACTTGAAAATATTCAGATATCATGTCAGTGAGTGACTTGGGAATGGAATGTCCGTAGTCACATTTTATAGAGGTTTTCACTGCCTCTCTGACTCTTTTAGGTCTCAAATTTCTCAAGTTTTTATTGAAGATTTCATAAGCACATTCTTACCTACTATCCATGTACCTAACTTATATAATAAGTAAATCATAATAGAGACTCACTCAGTATCTCTAGTTTTCTTATATTAAACATATTTCTTAAAAACAAACTTGTAGATGATGTAATTTGTACCATTTTTTGCAGACCAGTACTCCTCAGGTATTGGCTTTCAAATGTTCTTAACATATATCAAATTGTTTCCTTTCAGGTCAGTTTCCTCTTCACCTCAGCTCCAYGCCCCAAATAAATAAATAAATACTCCAGGCAGTTATTTTCCCATTGCATAAGACATAAATGCAAGAAATCACCCAGCTCTGTCTAAAGAGGAATTAAATACTTAAGGACAAAGTCCTGACTCTTTTATATGCACTTAAAGAAAAAGTCCCTCAAATCCTCTACATATAAGGAATTACACAAGCTTTGTTGTTCTGAAGAGTACTCAGTCTAGTTGTACTACGTTGAGAAACTGCAGAAAATCAGAGCCAATGAAATTACCAAATGGAGATTTGTTTCTTTCATGATTTTCCAGTGTTTATATACAGGTTCTTTGCAATTGTTATCCTTATAGAGATCTCCCCATTTTGCCTTTTCCTCATAAGAGTTCCCTACACAACACTTTAGATATTATATAAACCATGCAGCTTATATCTAGGAAGGAAAAAAAAAAAAAAAAGAAAGAAGAAAAGCAAGGAGAGAAGAAAGGGGGAGAGGGGATAAATCAGGCAGAAATGTAATAATTATGGAGTAAGCACGACACTTATCCTGACCACCACACTTCATGGAAAGACAATCCAGGTGGGATGCTCCCCAGCACTCCTTTCAGGAAGAGCAGCAGGAGATAACTCCCAGCAGGCTGAATTGGAATGATGGCTGGAAGGAGACCAAAAAGCTACCATCTGTCAGGAAGAAAACATCCAATACTGGAATGAGCTCATGGTGAGCAGAGAGAGGTGGGGCCGTGATCCTAAATGTCTCAGGATAGTTCTAGAATCGTGAAGTATATTAAATATTCCTCTCAGAATTAAAATTCTGAGCTGTGCTTTCATAGCTATGGCTACATTTCCAAATAATCTAAAACAGCAGCAGATCAACATATTAAAGCAGGTAGTGCTGAAGCTCCCACCCTTGTGCAGTTAGCGTTTTTGTAGTGAATTAGACTTTGCCTGGTCCTCTGAACAAAAAGTGCTCACCATGTGTGTGGCTGGAAGCTGTCAAGTCRATTTTTCAGTTTCTTATGTGTTCTTTTGGGGGTGGATCACATTGGCACATGCCTGGAGTGAAGTTTCTGGCTTACTTTCCTCCAAAAGGAATCTAGTTTTCCTTACGGTAAGGAAAAGAGAATAATGATATCTGCCTCAAAACTGCATTAGTTTTTCAAATCCCGCCAACCCAGAGCAGCTGGTAATTCCACTGAGTAGGGAAAAATTGAAATAGTAGGGCATGAAATAATGCAGAGGTTTAATGGAAGAGATTAAATGCAATGAAGGCAGAGGAAAGCAACTAATGCAACAAAGTTTAAAGAGCTGTAGAAGATGGCATTATCAGAAAACAAGCTAGGAAGACTGTTTTAGCTATAGCATACTAGACAAGATAGAGCTCACCTGTACTCATGACTGTGTGACGCTTACATACTTACCTAAAATGGTTGAGAAATGAGAGACTGGAGAACTGTCATAGCAATCAAATCGAAAGGCTTGTTCCCTTGTCCTCTACCAACTCCAACCACTTATGTGAAYGCCTTCTAACCCATTTCCCGTTAAGATATGCCCAGTGAGGATAAACAGTTTAAGTTTTAAACTGTATATAATTTCTAACATTAATATTTTCATCAATATGTGTGAGGGAGGCAGTTATGAAAGCAGTAGACTGGGAGATCTGAATGGGTGGCAATCTTTAGCAAAGATGCTACTGGCAAACAGCTGGATACAGGCTGAGAAAGGCACCCTACAGCAGTGGGAATAAGGTACACGAAGTTACCCCAAGCATTAAATTTATCACAAATACTAAAGCTCACTGAGTTCATGTTCCTTTAGAACAAATTTTCACAGCTGTACCTTTTGATCGTTTATTCTCAGTACCCTATCAGATTTTTCATGTCTCTAAATAATTAAGCAGTCACTGCCAATTACATATTTTTCAAGTTATCCACCACAAAACCAAACAATACAGAGATCCRTAAAATTTTTAATAGTTATCTATCTTTCTGTGATATTAAGAGTTTCTTGAGCATTTTAGTGCTTACCTAACTACAACAAAATTACACATGTCCTAATAGAAAAAAATATATATATTCTACAGAAAGAGGACAGTGGATTTTGTATCACACACTGCTATCACTGTGTCCTTTTCAAGCCCTCTGCTTCTTGAGTAATCTAGTAAAAATATAAATAATGAACATTAGAGAAACAAGATTCACTTTTATTCCTTTCTACATTTTTTTTTCTTTCTCCATATTCATTATATTTTCTATCATTGTCCTCCTTCCTCATCCCATRTAACTGTTTAACCATTTCCTGGAGAAATATTTAATTCATGGCTTGATTATGTCTCTTACAGATTTCAGTTCAGTCAACCTGAGCTTTCACTTTCTCATGACACACTACAATACAGTTTCAAATCTCTTCTCCAATTAATTTGCAGAAGTGGCATCTGTAAAATACAGTTTGGACTTCTTATGTTGCAAGGTCAGACTTATTGCTGATGAGCAAAGAAAAGGCCTCCCACTTGCAAGCTGCAATCTGCTCTTTCATTCAAATTCCACTTCAGACCTCCGTTCAAAATGATCTGGTTACAGAAATGAGACCCAAAACTTTAAAGCTTGAGGGAAAATATATATAATGKCTGACTGCTTCATTAAAAATAACTCAGAAAATCCCTAAACCCTAAAGAGATTTAACTTCAACTGTACAAAAATGGCTACCTATCCTCCGACTGACACTACACAAGAAGAAAGTATAGATGTTTTTTCCTGAGTTTCCAGCAGAAACAAATGGAGTAACAAATAAATAACTATGAATTATTATATTTCCTGTTGTCAAAACTTACTCAACTTGCAATATCACTTTATTCTCTGAACAAAATTTGTATATAAATTCTTTTCTCCTTTGTGGAAAAATTCTAATACAATATAAATACTACATAAATCGTGGAAAGACACACAAAATGAGGTAGCACTGAAGAGTGTTTTCATACATTATAAAATTTGTTTCTCTTCTTTGGTTTGTTTCATGAACTGGAGGCATTTCACCATAAAAGAGAATAATGGAAGGTCATTTGCCAGCAACTATGAAAAAAAAAAAAAAAAAAAAANAAAAAAAAAAAAAAAAACACTGAATTTTGTTTCTAGCATCTAGTAGAATTCTAGCATATAGTAAAAATGTTCTACAAAAATGCTAAGAAAGATGTTAAACTATTTCATAATAAACAAAGTAGGAAAATGGAAATGCTATTATGTGCAGCTAGATTTGTCAAATACTGTACAAAAATAAACTGAATGGCCTTTTTAGAAAATTATGAGCTCACTTTTTCATTTAAAAAATGGATGATAAACCAGTTCCAACTTCCTTTACCTCAGCTGAATTACATCAGGGAAAACTGAGGACAACTGAAGCAGCATTTTATGTTATCATCTTCAGGAACAAAGTCTGTTCCTCATTCCCTGACTTACCTAAAAATAAAAAAATAAGATAATAAAAATATTTATTCCGTCTATCTAGCTCAGAAGCGTATACCAGTAGAGAATGCACCCCACCATCTTCAYTGCAAAACTTAAAGGGAAAATACGCATAGATACCTACAGCTTGGTCTCTTTGAAGTAAAAAACCCTGAATTATGTCATCTACCTTCTGTTTGAAACTAATGCTTGAAGGTCTCAAAATGAATTAAGGAACTGGCTGGATAAGTGTATGTTCCTGTGTATAGTATTTCGCATGACTCATTACTAGTTGTTTCTACTTTTAGTTCTACCAAAGTCCTAAAATACATAACCAACAAGTGTCACCTCCTTGTCCAGAACAGCTACCAGTAATGCTATAAGCTTAGATTCACAAAAGCCTTTTGGATAATCCCACAGATTTCCGCAGCAATGGGCTATTAAGTTTCTTTTATTCATAGWTAGAGGCCCTGCTGATGACACGCTCTGACCTTGAGTCATAAAGAATTTTAAAGTTTCACTCTTACGAAATCAAGATATAGGTCTTAAAGGTCAGTGCATCCTTAGCAGGGCCTCTCCTTATTTATTGTAGGATTTACTTTATTTGTATTATTATAATCCAAAATAAGTAAATCTAAATTTAACAGTATATTTAAGATTATGAAAGGCAAACTGCTGGACTGACACTTCCCAGAGTTCTGATTATAAAAATACCTATGGAAATTTTATCACTGTGAGGGAAGAATTACCGTTAATAGCAATTAGGTCATGAATATGAAAGTGATTATTCCAGTTCACTTAACCTTTTAGAAGCATTAGCTTGGCTCTTGGTAATTCCTGGCTGTGTCTTTCTAGACACTGGGAAAATAATATCGTATGGGAAAACACAGCCTACTAGAAGGCTAATAATCCCATCTGTTTCAGCCAGGTCTGACAGAATGGAAACAACCACAGAGGAGTATCTTCTTGGTGTGAAAACAGTAACAATTACTGTTTGTAATCATTTATTTTTAAATTCTCATTGACACATGTACCAGTGCTATGAAGCACAACATTTTTAGCAGCCCTTGTGATTGCAGGTATATTTAGCTACCATTTGGAATAAAATGAAATAAAAACAGTAATAGACTGTAATTAGTTCTTTTTTTTCTTTTTGAATCAAAAATATAGAAGAGACTTAAGTAAAAAGTATTTAGAAATTTCCATTAATTTGCCTTGTTTCAAGAATAAAGGAGGTAAAAATCTGTTCTGCTACCATCATTTAAGTAAGGCCTCTTCTACAACAATTATCAAACACTCATGCTAGGAAATCTCTTTCCTTCACTCTCCAGTCAAACTGCTAAGGCACTAATATTCAGAAAATAAATAGTTTTACAGAACATTAGGAAGAACTATGTATTCCACTGATGATATACAGACTAACAAGGAATGAGAACTGATGCCTTTCTGTATTTTATAAGAAATAATAGGGAATTTTAAAATCACCCTTCTCTCAAAAAATCAAACTAATACTAAACTAAGTTCTTCAAAGCTTTACCTATTTAATACTTTCTTAGGGTTTCTTTAAAACTACACCTAGGAACAATGCAGGGTTACACTTTTTTTGGAATAAGTTATCCTCATTCAGATAGCAAAAAAACAGTGTTGACAGTCCTTTAATTTTCAGAATCTTCAAAGGACATATGAGTCCCAGTTKTTTGTCTTTACAATTCTTTTTTGTAACCACTGCAGCTGCACTTTTTCCTCTTTTTTTGTTTTTCTTTGAATATAGTGAAAAGAACAGTCATAAAGTTATCTAGGATCCTAGTTTAGGACCTGCATCCTTAAGAAGCAGTAAAATTTGGAGAAGTGAATTAAAAACTGAAATTAGTTGTAGTTCCTAATTGTCTCTGCCAGTTAATCCTGTGGCAGTCTTGGCTGAGGTACTTCTTCCACCTTTCTGCCTCAAGTTTCTACTTATGTAAAACATATATAACATTTTCCTACTCATTTTTGGGACATAGAATGCTTATGCTGTGATGCCTACACAGTGCTCTGAATATGCAGTATGCTATGTAAATTAAATTTATTTTTAGATTCTCGAAAAACTTCAGTAGTTAGAATATTTTAAACATAACTGAATTAAAAGAGCTTCCAAGTGATGGATTCATCAGCTGAACCTGTCACTTATGAAGCCATACTACTGTAGATTTAGGAAGTGAAACAGACTATTAAGGAACCCACTGTACTCAAAGTAAATGACTGGGAATTTCTCTATTGACTTCAGATGGGAAAAGGGCCATGGTATACTTGAACTCCTCCAGATTTGAAAGCCATTGTTTTAACCACTGACTTATCTAGACATGATGTTTGTACAGCATTTCCCTAACATGTTGGTTAGAAAAATGAATGTATGAATTTCAGAAATGTTTATTAAATCATATCTGAATAAAATTTGCATATATTTTAATACAAATAAGTTTAAACATTTCTAGGACATTAACATTTGGCTCAAAGAAAAGGTCTGAAGGTCTCTAGGTTAAAGACAACGGGTTGCTTAATAGGCTCAAACCAAGTGTATCTGATTATTAAAAAAGTTATTTGACAATTAGGTTCTACCACTTGGTTCAACCAAAAGCAACCTATTCCTGTGAAATACCCCAGTGCAGGACAGAAGAATCATCAAAATGGCATCCTCCCTGAAATCATTAGGGTATTGATAATACTGAGTAATACAGCACACTAGTGAATAAAGCAGTAAATCAGGATAGAAGAAAACTAGAATTTATCCTCAGATTTGCCATGGGCCTTGTTTAGGGAATCTTCATTTCACTTTACAATGGTGTTATTTTTTTTCTCCTCCATCATTATAACAGGACTATTTATACTTATCTCCATTAAAAAAATAATGGCAAAATAAACATTGTTTTAGGAACCAAAGTATACAAAATACTTAAAAAATAAAAGCATACTTTCGTCATGCTTAAAAAAGGGACATTTGCAGATTATATTTCTGTTTATTATTTGGTTTTCCCTAGAGGACAGGAAAAGACGACTAATAAAAACAGACTTTGTTCTTATAGGCAATTAATACCATACTACTTTCTCAAATATTATCAAACTTCTCATCACAGGGAGGGAAAAGAAGGCAAGGGAAATGGTGAGAAAGGAAACTTACTGAATGAATTATGAGTATCGGCACTGTATTATACCTACATACACAGGTTAAGGGTAGCCTGCAAAGAGCTGCTGGGTAGCACAATTATTTTTGAAAATAAAATTGGAAGAGATCAGTAGAATCTTGCACATTCTTCCACAGAAGGAAAAGAAGAATTTACAAGGCCTGTATCAAAAAAAAGAATTTCAAGTTCTCACACAGGAAACTTCACAAATATAAATTAAATCTACTGTGAAGTAAGAAAAGATTGTATTATCACTGGGAGGATTTCCTTGTTGTAGCCTTTAGAAGTCAGTGCTGTCTGGCAACAAAAATTTCAAATCGAAAACAAAGCTCAGAAGAATCTTATTTAAGTGTGGAAAGCATTCACTTTTGTTTTTTTTCCAGTTTGTAACTCTTCCATTAAGAAATGTGCTTATGAACCACAGGGAAATTAGTTTATTTGCAGATGATTTCCTGACACTTCTTTCTGGAATAAAATACCATCTTGATGAATTATGCCAAAAATAATTAAAAAATCTCACCTGCATTTGAAAATTTTCTGTGTCTCTTCTTCTCTTTTCAGTAAGTGTCAATACCTGGTCAATGATGGTACCATCATCCTGACCCCTTCGGTATTTGCAGAAAAAGTATGTCGCTCTAAGCAAACTTCCTTGCTGTTTCTTACCTGTGTCTCACAAGCAAAATATGTTATAGGATGACTCATATGCACAGTATTAAATATTCATACAAGGGTTTCAAGGAATAGGCTTGTGACTGCAGAAAAAATTAGGGTAGGGTCTGTCTGCTTGTGCAGAACATCAGCATGCTTAATGAGTTACGAAAGAAAAAACAGCAGCRCGGTTCTACTTACTGTTATTTAGATGTTTCCTTAAAAAAAAATTGTCTTTTGAAGTCTCACGCAGAATAAAGTAATGCTTCTTAAAATAAAATCCCAAACTGTGAGCTATTTTCTTTTCAAATGAATTAATATTTTGTCTTTTACTGCTTAAAAAAAATCTTTCTTACAAAAATCTTCTCATTACCCAACAAAACAAKCAAGCAAATAAAAGCACAGTTTTTTTTTTATAATGGACTTTTTTACTTTCCTATTATATTGTCCTAACAACTAAAAGCAAAGTTCAGACCTTGTAAAAACTATCATAAGCTATCACAAGGCAGTTTTTGTTGCAATCTGAAACCTTATTCTTTCCAGCATACTGGTGCATTCTTTGTAAATGTATATACTGAATATTGTCTCAGGTAAAGGAAGCAGAGTGTTAAATATTGTATTGGTCAATTGAAGTTCATAGTACTTTATGACAATATAAAGTCACATTCATAAGCTTGAAAACTTTTCATATTTAATACATTTGTAAAGGAGGACATTAATAATCACCATACAGGGTTTCTGAATAAGAAATTGTCATTTAAAGGCTATTCCTGCATTTAGGGTATATTTTTTTTCCTTCCTCTGTTCTAAGAAAACAGAATATAATAGTCAGTTTTCCATAATTACTACTGGTCAATATGAATATACTAACTGCACAATTTGTCTTAATTTCCTGAGGCTCCTTTTTAATTTGTTTTATCTTCTTCCTCCTTTGCTTCAAATAGGTAGGAAAAAAAAATCTAATTATATAGTAGTATTCTGTCCACATCTACATATTTTAAAGGTCAGATTTCCCACAGAAAAGGTACATAAGCAGCGCAGAAAATGAGGATCCAAACCAGCACTTAAAAATTAAAAATAAATAAAAATAAAAATWAATAAAAGTATGAAAATGAAGATCAATTTCACAATTTTATCTTTAAGATCTCCAAAATTTACAGACAGGAGAAGTCAGGTATGTCTCAATTTATTGAGACAAGCTTTGGAAAAAGTTTATGTCACCTGCTCTTTCCTACATTCAGTGTTGACTTTTACAGAGAACAGCAGGTAAGAAAAGTATGACCTTTAGGATAATATACAAAGAATCAGTATTTTGGAGGTTTATTTTTGGAGGTTTTATTTTTATAAGAAGTTTATTTGGAGTTTATTTTTGGAGGTTTCTGAATCCTTTGGGAATCCACTAGGATAGTTGCATGTTGGTTTCAAAATTCAGAAAAATATTTCTGTTTATCTGTTTGTATCTGCCATGTCTGCGCTGGCCTTCATCTTCTTGCAAATCACTACAGTAGTTCATGATCAGGCTTCAAAAATGGTTGCAGCTGACCTACATCTGCTTAAAAGAATATACCAGAAGGCTGATCATTTGGTGGCACTACATGTTAAGTCATGTCCATGTATACAGTCTCCAGGGAAGCTGGCTAAACTGACAAGCCTGTCAACCTACTCAGAAGTATAAAGATCAAATACAAGAAAAGTTTTAGTTGAAGCCTGACTGTGGAAGCGGCATTTCCCCACTCTCTTTGCATGAGCACACCAAATATSCAAAATGCTTCCACTCCTAAAAATTAGGTTTTATGAAAGCTCAAAACAAATTAGCTAGATTTTCTTTTTTTCTTTTTTCTTTTTTTTTAACCGGAGTTCAGATTTTCTGTGTGAGGAATCAAAAAATAAAATTAAAAGACTCAATTTCCTGCTTGCTCACTACTTGCTCAGAGAATGGGTCCTATTCACTGGTCCTCCTTCACAGTGTGGCAACTTGCACAGTTACATCAGACTCTMCGCAATCTCCCCTGGATGATGAGGACAAGTCTCCTTCTTTCCACCACCTTTGAGGCTCATCTTTAGGCCTACTTTTTCCCCAGAAACAAGCCACTTGTTACCTAAGTCTCTCTCTGCAGTGCTTCAGATTGAACATAGCCAGCTGTTCTCTGGGAAGGACCAACCTCATCACCCTGCAGAAGATGCCACCCAACCTAAAGCATCAAAATTAGGAGAGTTATATAACAGAAAATATTCATTCTCTTTAGCATACATTTTTCAACCACTGTACAACACACAGTATTTATACAAGCTGGAAAACAACTAAGCAATTGTAGCATCCATCACTAACTTTGGCTTAGCATTCCCTGTTGAAGGGTAATGCTTGCAATACACCTCAATAACAGACGTCTGAGAAGGTCTCTGGTTGCTCCGTGACCTTATTTCAAAAAAGGTCAGGTTTCATTAGAGACCACGAAAACGGGGAGAAAGTGTTTCCATGGAGAAAGAAATGAGTCCAGATCATCCATTTACTCTGATGGAGCTGGTAAAAGTGAGGCAGCCCTCAAGGCATCATTAAAAGGAGCACCTAGACAAGGGCTACAAGCCAAAGGAGGTGGAAKATGAATCCCAGTGTGTAAAGGACTGTTATTTGCTATTCTGTATAGGAAGTGGTAGCAGAATACGAAGGCTGGAGTTTTGTTTTTTTTGTTTTTTTTTTTGTTTTTTTGTTTTTTTTTTTGTAGTAATTTTTTTATTTTTGCCTGAACATATGCAAACAGGCAGAGAGTTCTATCAGATGCTGTAAGCCTTCCCATTTAACTACTCCCAGGAAAAACGGCAGAACTTAGCCCAGTATGTGTGCCAAACATATGTAGCATCTGGAATCTATGGATTTCATTAAGTAACTCTCCATTATTGCCATCTGCATGGGGGGCTGTTCTGTCACTTAGGTAATCAGTCCTGTTTTCTCTCTCACATCCTACCTGACACATATCCAAGAACTTTTGAAGCAATCACAATCAGTAATAGGAGGAACCCATTCAGGTGCCCATTCTGTCCACCCAGTTCCTGGCCACGCCTTCCCACAACAAAGTTACCATCATCTGGAGTTTGCAGAAGTATTTCCTAGCATTTATTAATGCTTAACTGCTAGGGAACAGTTTGTACAATACAGGCAGGAAACCCTATTCAGCATGCTTGGCAGGAACAGGCTCACTTATCTATACACCTTTGCCAGAGTAGAAAATTAAACATCATCTCTCCCACCCTTCCCTCCTTGTACTGATGGTGAGCAGGGGCAAGTTGCTACCAATGCAACCACGAATCAATTCATGGACTTTTTCCTCCTTCACAGCAACAGCATGAATTAAACATAAACACAAGACAAAGGGATCTACTGCCTAGTGCAGACCAGCACGCTGGCTGCAAATCTGTGTTTACAGTCAGACTGCTAACTGCCTTCTGTGCCCTGGATTTTGTACTGGAGTCACGTTCATAGTATTGCTTGGGTAGATCTAAGTAGTTATGCTAGGGAACAACTAGGTCTAAAGCACTCCTGATGGAAGCCTGAGATTTTCAGCTTCGAGGCACAGCAGGGCTCTTGGTAATCCACAGAACACCAAAAAAAGGAGGGCAGAGGGAGGCATGAATCACCAAACAAGCAATGCTCTTGGACAGTGAAATCAGTACTGTCACGGACATAGCAAAATTCCCCTAGCAAGACAACTCCTCAACTTAGGTGTTGCTAGAGCCAAGCTTTGAATAGGACACCAACTCAAGAGTGTCAGGTTTCACCCTGATATTAAACTTGTCCTAGGAAAAGGAGAAGACAAGCCTCTCTTGCATGTTTTAGTTTGGACTAGAGTGCAAAGATTGCATGCTACCAGATAATGAAATAAGTTAATCAGGTTCCAACTAGCTAAGCTAGAGAGTAAGTATTCACAGTACATGTCCTAAGCTAGTCCACAAGCCAGAGTGCTCCTTCTACTAACTCAGAATAGTAAACTATGTTTTCAGTGGGATATTTCAAAATCTGTGTTTTGTCAGATTGTCAAGCTCATGAAGGAGTTAAATAGCAGTTTCTGTGGAGGCCTGACTCTATGAATGTATAAATATCAAAGTAAGAGATCTCAGTTGCGGGCTTCCTGACTGATACATAGCTGTCTGATGTGGCTAATCTCTAGAGAGTTATGGCAAATAGATAGAGTCCCTGTTGCTGCCTGAGAGTCGGTATCACCTCTTCTCAGAGATAYGAGAGTGTCTGCTTCCCTCTCCTTCAGTCACTGCAGTTTTCTCACTTTTGCAGATGTCAATAGTCTGTGTTGGTAATATAGGACTAGCAGTAGCCCTTCAYTGCTGGTTTCAGCCATGATGCAGCTACTGGCAGAAAATCCCACTAGTTCTTCAGAGACAGTTACTCTGTACTTATGTCACCCTTGACCCTAGAGCTACCGTAAAGGCTCGACTGTCATAAAACTTTTCATTTTGACCACAGCCTGAAATGCCTGGAAGTCCTTGGGATTTCCCTCTTAATACTCCTTGTTTCATGTTAACAAATAAAAAATTCTCTCTTTCAGCTGTTAAGGCCTCAATTTTCCAAGGACCTTATAATCCTTAAGATTGCAAGGAATTTGACTATGTTATTGAAGAAATAGTCCTAGTCCTTCTTCTGAAACTCTCCAAGAGTCCTAGTTTCATTTAGAATAGACAGATATGACCTAAATTTAAAATATCTTCAAGTATAGTTCAAGTATTGCCCTATAATCAGCATGCAAAGCTTTCTTATGCTAGATCAATCATACAGTAAATATGAACCTCACAATCAGATCCAGAGCTCTTCAGAATCATTGACTTAGTTATCACAGGAGAAAGTCTCAGGCTTACTGTTGGCTGCTAGGAGCCAGCCATATTGGCTGTGATCAGTAAAGTRTAAAATGCTCTTACTATACATAAAAAAGTATTTATGAAGTTTGGAGGGTGAGGGTGGATGGCGAATGACAGGATTCCAAATGACCAAAGCTGGAATTAAAAATCTCAGAATAATGCCTAGACCTTCTATATGTAAAAGCAACCAATGAAATTTATACTAAGAAGCCAACGATCATATCCTTGTATCTGATACTGATGTTATAAAACCTACATAGGTAGAAAAGTATCCAAATGATTCACTGAAATAAAAGATGGGCTGACAAAAAAGTGTTAAAACAACTAGTGCTTGCTTGCCCTCTTCTGATACATTATCCTGTGAAATGCTAAGATAGATGATCATCTTCCCAATGGCCACCTGGAGCACTCCTAAGTCCAGTATAAGCAGACTCTGTAAACAGGAGTTTTATAGAAAATTTTAGGAATAAAAAAATTAGCCAATCATTTGAAGACTAGATTTGCAATATAATTGACTGGAAATGCTTCAAAAATTTAATGCATTTACGGTAAGCAATATATCAAATTCAACACAATACTTGCCTCTACTTATATAGAGGATCTTTAAATGTTACTGAGTCAATTTTATTTGCAGCTTGAACAACAAAATCCAGAATTTGTTTCTTTCCCTTCATACCCTTCGTCTGTGTTTATAGTAAGAATATACAAGCATGGAAAAGTTTAGAATGCTTCCATATTCTACTGAGTTATCATTAATAAAGAATACGCCTATATGTAGTTTTTAAATCACTACATTTACAGATCTTTTCACATTTGATCAAGACCTACTGAAGAGTAGGGGAAAGGTCCCAGTTAAGACAAAAATGTTACAGTCAAATTGACCCATTTTAGAAGATGTATTGCACTAAGCATTTAAATTGACCTGAATGTAACACAGCTAGTCCAAACTAATAGAAGTTTTGGTCTTTCATGCCATGGTGAATATAGCTGGAAAACTTCTGTAATAGCTCAGTTAACACAGATAATCAAAATAAAATGAAGACTGTTTAGGAACCTGTTTAGGAGCAACCAATGGGACAATACAATTTCCGTAATTGATCGAAGACAAAAAAAATTGCAAAATACTATGAGGCATCTTTGGCTTCCCAACCCAAATAACCAGATACTTGTTTACATCATAGTTAACTTCCAACAATCTGCTGTAAGATCCCCAAGGCAGAAATTTAACGTATTTTTCTCTAAACATACTGCTATGCCGTAAGTCTTCTGACATCAYGAACATACAAAGAGCCCAGAAAATAAAGTTCAGATACAAAATGTACAGGGTAAAGCTGGAGAGCACCAAATAAAAACAACAAAACCCAACACTGTTTATCACTGCAGGAGAAAATGAAATCCTCTCCGAAGCAGGAAATATCTTCCTCTTCTCCAGGTTATTGCAATTAGTAAGGATGTGAAAGCACAGCTTCCTTAACACTGCAAATATATTAGTTTTAAAACTTCAGTGTTGTCCTCAGGAACTAACAATGAGCAAGTCTTCTACTAAAAAAATCTCTTAAGCAATCTGCTAGTGTTCTGTACTATCTATAAACTGTGCAGGCTTTAAGCAGCAGCATATGTTCTGATAACCGCAAGCTATTGGAAATCTATATTTAAAAATGAATACTTGCAGAAACAACATAAAACTTTCCATAGTTTGGGCAATTTAACTTTAAACTACATACTGACAATGATCACAAATTTCTCTGTGTACTTTTTGCAGTGCTTAAGTTCATGCTAAAACTACTTAGAATTTGAAATACTTGAACTTTTTAGCCTGACTGAAATTGGCACTGCTGTATAGACAGTCAATATAATTGCTATTCTGATTTTCAGCATTCAGTTCAGGAAGTGTTTTTTACTCTAGCACAAAATAGCTAAAAAATATTTTTTTCCTAGACTGTGCTCTGAAGTACCATTGAAAATATTTTTTACCTCCAGAGATTTCAAGAGAAAAAAGTTTATGAAAAAGTTAGGTATCTTTTCAGACAAAGATCCTCACTGTGTTTATCTTTAAAAGTACTTTAAAAACACATTTATACATGCTATTGTATATAAAATACAGTATGAATATTTTTATGGTAAACCTACACTGTTGTGCCATAGAACTGCATAGACATATATTGCAAGTATGTTTCCATGTTAATTTTCTATTAAAAAAAATAGTAATCACAATATATGCTGTATTACATACTTCCAAATATATTCTCTACCAAGTAACCTCAGCAGAAATACAACAGCTCTATTTAAAGTGAGGTTATAGGGCTTCAGATGAAAAGCAGCTTTTTTTCCAAGTACAGACAGAATACCAAGCCAGTCCTGCTGGGTTGTTCTTGTTTCCTCTCTCCCATGTATAGACGGAATCACTTTATCTACTAATATTACTTAATAACAACTATCAGTTGTTTTTACTAGACAGAAGGAGGAAACTTGATATTCCTGAAGACATACAGGCACCATTTTTATGTAAATCATCTAAAGTAAGCAGAAAGGGAAAAAAAGCTAGTAGAGAGCAATGTGAGAAGAGATACAAAATAGTACCAGGCTTGAGTTCCTACTGAGCCACTTACACTATATTCCTGTCTCCACGATCACCTCCTCCCCTGCAGGCATAGCTAGTACACGAGAAAAGGAGAAACCTTAACAGGCAGACACACAAACATGAGATACTTTCCAACTCAGTAATAACAAAGTCTCAGAATACTATGAGTTAAACTACCAGTTAAGTGAATCAAATATTTCCATGGGATCGCTTAGTAGTATAGAATCAGAAACGATGCTCATAAGTCAACAGTAATAATGGAGATTGCTCAGGAAAAAGATACAGTTACTGTTTTATTCTGCAGGCTCTATGATACGATGGGTCCAGATGTCTCTTCTATCTGAGACTCTATTATTTACCCACCACAGAAGATGCTGTTTCTGTCTTTGAGATGATTACAGCATGAAAATATTTATCCTATCTTAACTTTTCCCAGCATATGCATTGAAAAAAAAATGTTTGTTTGGGGAGTTAAAATTCTTTTCAGCTCTAACTCCCATTAACCTACATACTATACTACTTGAGTAAAATCGACAGTTACGTAGCTGTTGTTCCACTATTGCAGAATTCTCTGAAACATCAGATTTATATAAGAAATAAGCAAATAGATGGCAAATGATCTTTCTCTTAAATTATTTAATCACTGAAATTCATGTTTGATACTGACTTTATACAGCTTAAAGCACTACTTTCATATGTTCTTGTCTCAGAAGCTGCAAACTGATAACTTTCCCCTTGGCTTACATCTAAGTGGATCAAGATGCCTCTAAGTGGATCAAAATAGCCAGAAATGTCTGAGCACTGCCTCAGTTCTGAGCAAAGGTTAATCATCCAGCTGTATAAACAGCATTACCAAGAACCATTTTTAAGGACAACTTGATTAAATATCTATTATTCTGAAGGCAGATGAAAAGTACTTTTTAGTGGATATCCAACCGTATTAACTAGAAAATATCAGGTATAGAGACTCTGCATTATTTTCTCCAACTTTTCTCCAGCAATACTTTGTCCAGAATTTAGAATTATATTGGGCCCACCTGTTTATGTTCATTCCTGGTAAAACTTTTGCACATTTTCTTATTCTCTGAAATGGAAAGCTTTCTGATGTTTGAATGACAAAGTTAATCTTGACAATCCATCTGCATAATCAGCTAATGAAGAATTTCTATGCTTGATAACAAGTGTAGGCAGATAACAGAAGAGCCCACCTCCACATTTTTTTGATAGCTAGAAACAGAATAACCAAGAGAGCTCCAAAGATAGGATACGAGAGGAAGATCTGACAGAAACATGAAATTTCATCCCTGTAATTACTGATGGAACTTACACACTCTGAAAATAATGGTTATGCTCCCATTCAATTTTGAATAGTAGCTTTCTGCTTTGCTTAGTGTCCTTGAAGCAAAGGTAATTGTTTTTTTCCCTCTCCTGTGAGCATTATGTGGCATATGACTGCTCTAACCTCATGGGGCAAGTGCATCACACACTAATTGTATTGGCAAATCAGAATCAAATTGTTTTAAATACATCCAAGGCTTCATCTATTTCAAAAGCTCTGTCACTTCTCTGTCCAAACCTTGACCTAAAATATCATGTAAATGATTCAAATATAGCAGTCTGATAATGAATTAAGTTTATACAGCATTTTAGTAATCTCAGAAAAAGGGAAGATGCACATTTTCAGGACCTGTTATGACTTCTTTGATAGGGACAATTGCTATTTCACTGAGCTATCTCACAAGTCTTGTTTCATGGCCATATATTGTAAGAGATCACATTCTTTCTGAAGATAATTCTGAGTGTGTTTTATTTTATAGCTTTTTTTATGGGTAATGCTACAATTGCTATTTYTTTTTCTCCCCACTTCTATTGTGTTTGTAATATACTGGAGTGGAGGTAGGAGGGGAAGAAAATCATTTTCTGCTCTCCTTGACCTTCTACACATGCAACTAATGGCTTTTAAATTCTGACATATAAATGAAAAGACTTCATGGGAAAAAAATCATTTTTCTGATTTGATGAGATGAGGGTGCAACTCTCACTTGTAAAGGTATCTTGCTACAGAAATCTATGCTGTAAGAACACATCAGTAAAAAAGAACAACATTGATGAGTACCACATTGCTATAGTTTTGAACACAAAACCAACCTTCGGGTTAAGCGTAGAATATATGTAGATATTACTGTTGAAAGTGAAAGCAAAGTAACAGTGTAGTGAGTGAGATTCTGTAAATTACATAGTTGTACATTAAAAATCCACAATAACCTATTTTAAATTTATATTTTAAGTTTGTTCTTAAACACTAATCAGGTGCTGGGTACAGCTTATAACTCTCAATAACAGATTAAATCTGCTAAATATTAAGTGGAGCTCCAGTAACATATTGTGCATATTCTGATCCTATTACCTTGAGCAAGAGACTGGACTGCTCAGCACCAAAATAATTCAGATCCTAGGTAGAGAGCACACACTCCCCGTAAGGGCAAAATATAGATTATATGATACAGATTATATAATGTTCAGAGGTAACTGAACTAAATCTGAATAAAAGGACAGCATGGGCTTTCAAGTATGGCATAGGCAAAATTTTTCAAGACAAATCAAATTAGTACTGAGACATACATCTCTCCACAAAAATATATATAAAGGGTTTTTTGTCCACGAGAAAAGTGAAATTTTCTATGTTAATTGTATCCAAGATATCTTGAATTGTCGTATAYATGAAAAAAATATATGAAGAACCTGAATCTTTGGCCAGTATGATCTACCTCAATTAGACAGTTATACTGTAGTGAATACAACACATTATCATTTTGGTTTAGTAGTACTTTATGCACACTTCTACCAATGCATCTAACTGCACACACAGCAAGCTACAGTGATGGAGAATTTTCATTTTGGCCTGCGTTTCTATTAGGCCGTGAATTTTCTGCAGCCTAATTCTTCCACACCACATCAAAATTAAATACTCTCTAATTTTGAGATCTTACATTTTTCTCATTAAAGCTGCATGTGAAACGTAAGTTACTAAAGAACAATGAACAAGTTATTTCTATGACTAGGACTGTCCTTGTTACCTGTAGCAGTGCCACCGAACAGTGGGAAAATGAGTAGTGAGATAGATCACTGAAGTCATCTACCTGAACAGGAACAAAAATCCTTTGATTATACTCTCCGGAGGATGTCACAAAACTTTAATCAAGTCAAGCCTCCCTCCAAGCATAAAAAGGAAAATCATTTCTCTATTAAGAATCTCTGAATATTTCCAACGTCTTTGGTCATATAACTTAATGCTAAAGTATCTATGACTTATTTCAGAACAAATGTAGAGCTGATAAAGGAATACTTGAAAGATAAGTCTCTCTAATGAAAGATAGATACCTGTACCTACTGTATTACATGATTTAATTATAGATGATGTACAACAGAGACTGTATCACTAGAACAGTAATAGAATGTCAATTAGAAATCAAAGTTGTTTTGAACTCTTGAGGGCAGAAATAGAACAAAAGTAGCCTACCACACTTTAAAAAAAAAMAAAATAAAATAAAATAAAATAAATCAGAAGCTTCCAAATAGTCTACTCTTCAAATAAGTCATGGACCCTTGACAAAACTTGCAGTGCAAAAATTTAAGTTACATGAAGTGTCAAAATTTGATGTTTGCGGGGGGGGGGATAGTTTGTCAAAAATGGTCTGTGTCAGAGAGCAAGTTAGGGAATTTTCAATGTTCAGAGGTACCTGAACTAATCTGAATAAAAGGACAGCATGGGCTTTTAAGTATGGCATAGGCAAAAATTTTCAAGACTAATCAGGTATTTTCACTGTGTTGTGCTATGCAGGTACATTCTGCTATACAGATATATTCTCAGTTGAATACTTAGTTGAAAGATAGCGGTTACAAAATACTTGTACATAGATTCTTTTTCCAGATCATCTGCAAACTACCTGTGTAACATTAAGCAAACAATTAGCTTTGCAAGCCTTAGTTTCTTTGTGAAAGGATTTCAAGGTTACTGAGGAAGTCACTTTAGAGGGAGGCTAAAGCAAAGAACTGAAGAATGGCTAGATGCCTCCCAGCACCAGCCTACTCACTGCAATGGTGAGTGTAGATTTTAGGTAGACTACCTGATAACAGTATCTTCTCTGGTGCCAATATCCAGCTACACCTCCCTTTCTTCAGTCCAAGAATATCTAGTCTAATTGAAGTTCTCATCTTCTGAGAAATAAATGAATTTAGGAAAGCAAACTGAAGTATCCAGTGTGTTTATTCACTTACTTCTATGTGGGAACATAACCACAGGGCCATACAAGGAAGGCATTATGTTTTAATTTTTCTCTGACATAGGTTTTCCCCGAGCTTATTACACACAGCCTATTTGCCATACAGACACAGAGAAATAGAAGCACTTGCTATCACCTTCACAAGTGCTAGCCAAGCAACTGTAAGTGCTAGCGCCTGTCAGACACCGACACATTGCTTCTGGCCTGACTGATTTCTTCTGAAAGTGACCCTCCCTGCCACAGCTTCCTAAGACTTTTGTAAGGGAGGGACTGCATCTATCCTTCCTTGCAGGTGCGTCAGCCAAGTCTTTTCATCGTGGTTTCATGGTTTATGCCAACCCTGCACCCTGCCTCCGCTCTTTGCATCTGAACAGTCTCGCTGAGATTAAAAGGGCAGCTCTCACATACAGGAGTGTTAATGTTTTGAAGGATCAGAATTTTRTTTTCAGTACTGAGGTACATTCCATATAAGACAACTGAGAAATGAACTCGAACCTCCCCTCTGCCACACGTTACCAGGAACCAGTCTGTCCTGTTATGTTTGGTTCCAGAAGTAATGTCTAAAGGAGTTACATGGCTGCATATTTGTTCTCTCTGAAGTTCTGCATTAACATTCCTGAGTACCCACAGACTCAATACTATTCGTTGAGAAACACATAAGTTGAATTAGAATTTTTGCCATGACTCAAGAGCTTTATGTGAAAAAAATTACATAGCCTAATAAGTTGTGTATATTTATAGACTACCTCTCAGATGCAGTTACCAAGTTGCCAACAACCATCATTTTTTTCTTCTTATTCAGCCCAATTTAAATTAAAGTATTGACAGAAACAATTTCTGCCAGGAAAGTGGAAAAGTTAATAGGGGATGATATTGAATCTGTTTTCCTGCATTTATTTTTGCTGTCTAATCCACATCTTATATTCAGCAAAATGCTACTGAGGCCAAATAAGAAAAATAAACCAAAACAAAATGCCAGATTTTTTTCAGATGTTTTTCTCTACTCCTGTGTATGCAGAATAAAGCTAGAGGTAGAGTTTGAAATGCTGAGTAGTATATTTTTTTGCAATAAATTTCAAGTGTGTTGCACTGCCTGCAGGGAACATAAAAGCATTAAGATGTACTTATACTGAAAAAAAGAGTGATTTTAGCAGGGTTGAGAAAGAAATCCATCATGATATACATACTACACCAAATGACGTTTTGTTCACTGGACCAAACTTCCATAAAAGTACATTCAAGACAGCTGACATTTGACTCAGTGCCATTCCTTGTTGGTCAAAGTGGTACCATCACCAGTCCTATGAAAAATAAAAAGAAAAGAAATGCTCAGAAAACAGCTATTACTAAAGATAAATGAAAACTGTTGCTATAGGAAACAGCAGAACAGCCTAGAGCGGCAACATGCTAGATAGTATTTCCCTTGTTAGTATACGCAGTCGCCTTTACTACTTGGAAAATACAACCAACAGCTAACAAATCCTTTTCCCCCAACCCACTTTAAAAACATGTATTTATACTTGTACCACAGCACTTGGAAAAACATGAAATGCCATGTTTTTAACCATATGAACAATGCTGAGTTTCTTAAAACTGTGACTATCTAAAATTGGGTTAGCTACCTCAATACCATCACTCTTTCAATAACCTTGTGTTTTTCCTCATGCAGCAGTGTCAGAAGTGTTACCTGATTTAAGAAAAATCTACCTCTATATTTATTAGTTTACTTGACTTCTGGTGAATTTAGCTGTGAATAGAAAAAAAAAAAAAAAGAAAGTGCTTCTTTACTAGAAGTTTTCAAGCTTTCCATTCAACAACAAAGAAAATGTAATCTTCTACTTTATAGGTCAGATTGTAGTGAAGTAAATAGTTACACAGATAAAAGTTGTGCAAGTAACATCAGCTGCATGATAAAAAGAACAGAAGGGTAAAATGAAAGGAAGGGGAAATGAAAAAAAAAGATGTTATCAAGAAATGAAGTAAGATACAGTATTTTCTGTGAAGTTATTCTTATTAGTGGCTTTTCTTGACTTGCCTCTCTCATTTTTACAAGAGCTAGCATGGTATAGTTTCTACACAAAATAAACAGGGCATCTTCCCTTTGTCTAAGAAAATAATAGAAACAATTTTGATAGCTAATAGCCAAAAAAGTAAAACCTTACACAGCAGTACATATCTTGGAAGTCACCTCTTGTTGCTGTTAGTATTCCACTTGGAAATTTCCCACTGGATGCAAGGTGATAAGGAGAAGAGCCATTTTTTCAATTCTTTGTTTGATTTATAGTATTTTCAGTGGAAATACTGCAATCTGTATTTTAGCTAGGATAGCTTATTTCAGAAACTTGTATATCCAAGATCTGTTACAGAATTAAACAATATTGAACACCACAGTTTAAACATTGCTGTAATTTTGTGGGCAAAAATTACATGCCTCTATTAAATTGTTTCCACAGTTTTGTATTTACACAGTATTTATTTCCTAGCTATTTGAGGCAGCTCCTAATGTGCACATTAACTTCGGTCCATTTTATCAGTGGACTAAAACCACTCTACATGAGCTGAAGAAGTGACCATCACTGATGGCAAAAAATTTGGTCGTAATTGCTTGTGGGAACAAAAATGAAAAGACTAAGTAAAGGAACATGGTTTCAAAATGATGAATTACATAGAAAAATAAAGTGATATAGGCAAAGCTTTCAACTGAGATTAAAAGATGTAGGAAGGCAATTCAGAATATTAAGAACACTGCTAGYTGAAAGGCAAATATAAATCTTCCACCCCATAATCTATTACACTATTTCACATTTGTTTTTTACTGTAAATCTGTAGAAAAAGGAAACAAAAGAAAATATCAGCATTTATGAAATTGAAATCTCTAGAAAACTTTGATTGGGATATACATATAAAAGCTTTCTACATCAGCCTTTTCTTTCTTCTTTTTTTTTTTTTTTCCGGTATGAATTAACCTTTTTACCATTTCTGAATGGAAATCAAGATTTTAATTTGCTGATGCCAAAATGTCCCATGATGCACAATATCTTCTCCCACTACTGAAAAATCATTACGTGTCTTAAGAAGTTTATTTCAGACTTGGAATACCTGCAGCAGAGGAGTTCCTTCAGAAAAGAATGTTGAGTACTTTCAACAATTCCCTAATAATTTAGCCTGTATGTATTTTAACTTAAAATATGAGATCTCTATTAGAAGATTGACTCAGAAGTTCTGAAATATTTTATTTCTGACCATAAGTAGGCATATACGAAGTTTAACGTCAAGCTAACCCCAGGCATAAGAATTCATTTTGATTTTCCAAAGAGAAAATCCAATGAATCCATCTAATAAAGCACATTATAAACTTAGGGAAATTTTGGTTTATAATCTAAAAATGTTATGTCAAAAGACTCTCATGTGAAAAGGCTACAGCTAAATGAATGGAGGGGTGAGCAGGTTCAGTGCTATAGTCAGTGAAGGTGTCCCTGCACCAAAGAGCATGATTTTCTTCTCCTTCTTGTACTTCTTCTCTCTCATGTGTATGCTCCAGGAAGTGCGTGACCACATGCTAGTTAGATCAGCTTGCTGATCAGACTGAGGACTAAATCTATTCTGCATAATTTACAGTCAGATCAATTACACAGTGTAAYTCACCCAACAGCTGCACAACTGCTAGACCAGACTAAGAGAATTACTAGGAATGCGGTAAACACGGAAATGGGACCATCTCGTTCGTTAGGTATAAACCAATGGTGAAACTCAGGCACGGAAGAGCAGGGCAAAAGTTCTACAAATGGCATTGTATGAAAAAAATTGAAAGGACTGTGATTCTAATTTAGGATTGCAGTTGTAATTTAGACATCTCCTGAGTTATTTTAGATATTCCAGTCATAATAAAATTATTGCCACAGTTTTAAATGGATCTGCATCCTTAGTTTGGTGTTTCTTTCCTCCACTTTGGAGTTTGCTCCTTTCTCCCACTCCAATGGTGTTCTACAACACAACCCTCCATTTTACTTTAAACAAAGCCGCTATTTGGGAAGTAGTAGTTGCTATGGAGTAACTGTATTTATAAAAGATGAAAGATGTATACTTTCAAAATTTAAATGAAAGATGTAACTCTGACTTCAACAACAACAACAAAGTTTGAATCCCCAAATTTGAGAAATGCTGAAACATTAAACATATTTAATAAACAAAATTAACAGAAAAATATGAGATAAATATTGTTGAGGTCCATCTGCCAGCATTAACAAACTGGCATTTGCTTTTAAATTGTAACTTAAAAGTGTTACAACAGGTGGTCCTCCTTCAGCTATGACAATTCTAATAAGGTTTTAATTAAAAGACACTGCYGTGCTTTTTTGGTTAGAATGCAGCAAATGGTTTTCTTAGTCTGCAATGGCATAAACGCTATCGCTCTATAGCTTCTTCCCAGGTACTGCTGATCTTCACCATGAAAGTGCCTTCCATGTCAAACCAACTACTTTAGCCTAGCTATTCCAAGACATCTAAACCATGTATAAAATATTCCACAGGAGAAGTGTTTTGAAAAATAACTACCTCAAAAAGAGGTTGCCTAGTGCAATTTTTACAGCAGCTCATGGGGTTTACATACTTGTCGAAAAACACTGCAAACTCAGAGATGTCTGCACGACGGTTTGAGCTGACATCTGACAATCTGACAGCTATATGGGTGAAACTGAGTAAGAACAACACCACACATGGAACAATGAAAAACAAAGCACGTATTAGTTTTGTATTTACTTACAGTAGTTTCCAGGATTTTTCTTTTGCTAAGCCAAGACTGTCAATTCAAACAACTGATTTTAGGGCATGCTCTCACAGGAATGCTCTTCAACTTACTTTGTCATGGTTCAGCAAGTAACATCATCAGTAACAGCATTTCACCAGGAATGAGCAAATGAGTGAAAGAAGGAAAGGGTCTTCTGAGCTTTTTCCTTAAGGTAGCAATAGCAGCTGGAGCCAAATAAAAACCGAATCTCGTATTTCCTCATACCTACTCCTTCTCTTGCCCCAAACACACCCACTACACAAGAGAAATAACTGAAGAGCACAGATCAAGCTGTGAAATCTCTACCCTCTTTTTGCCCTCTTCTGATTAAAAAACAACAGTAAGGAATAATGAAATACATAAAACAGGACAAGCAGTGGTTTTTGCACATGTATTAAATCAGTTTTACAGTTGCACAAACCTCATAAGACAGAATTTGGCCTTAGTTGTCTTAGCCTAGTGAGTCTTTGCAGTAGATGCAGCAGACCTGCATTATTCTCATAAAAAAGATTTCAGATCATCAGCAATCTATCGAAACTAGACTTCTTTTTTGAACTATAGCTAAAATTGTCATAGAAGTTATTGAATCTGTAGGTCCAGACTATTAGAGCCTCATCTGACCTTAAAACCTCAGAACTTTGACGCAGACTTATCAATTTCAAATGTTAAATATTGATCTTCAGCTAGCTGAATATCTCTTCTAGCTCCACAGTTTCTAAAATGTATACATTTACATTAATAATTACATTGCAATGTAGACTGACTTTATAAAACCCTCTGCTGCTGCTGTATAGTTACTACAGTGGTCCTTCCACCTTATGAGTAGCAATACTAGGTTGCTGACAGATGGCTTTGAATATAAGTAACTAGCGGATTTCATATATCTCAGTCTGGGATTTGATTTTATATTCCTAAATCAGGCAAACTGTATGTTAAAGTCAGGATATAAGTTCATGAATATTAATCATAGAATCATAGAATCAATAAGGTTGGAAGAGACCTCTGGAGATCATCTAGTCCAACCTCCCTGCTAAGCAGGGTCACCTAGAGCATGGTAGACAGGGTTGTATCCAGTGGGCTTTGAATATCTCCAGAGAAGGAGACTCCACAACCTCTCTGGGCAATGTGGTCCAGTGCTCCGTCACTCTCACAGGGAAGAAATTCCCCCTCATGGTCAGGCAGAACTTCCTCTGCTTCAATTTCTGCCCATTGCCTCTTGTCCTGTCACAYGGGACAMCTGAAAAGAGTTTGTCCCCATCCCCTTGACACCCTCCCTTCAGGTACTTGTACACATTGATAAGATCCCCCCTCAGGCTTCTCTTCCCCAGGCTAAACAGGCCCAGCTCTTGCAGCCTTTCCTCATAGGGCAGGTGCTCCAGCCCTCTGATCATCTTTGTAGCCCTACACTCTCCAGTAGCTCCATGTCTCTCTCGTACTGGGGAGCCCAGAACTGGACACAGTACTCCAGATGAGGCCTCCCCAGGGCTGAGTAGAGGAGCAGGATCACCTCCCTCCACCTGCTGGCAACAGTCTTCCTAATGCACCCCAGGAGACCATTGGCCTTCTTGGCCACAAGAGCACACTGCTGGCTCAGGGTCAATCTGTCATCCAGCAGCACTTCTAGATCCTTCTCTGCAGAGATGCTCTCCAGCAGGTCAGCCCCCAGCTTGTACTGGTGCCTAGGGTTATTTTCTCCCTAGGTGCAGGACTCTGTTGCCCTTGTTGAATCTCATGAGGTTCCTCTCTGCCCAGCTCTCCAACCTGTCCAGGTCTCTCTGAATGGCAGCACAGCCCTTAGGTGTGTCAGCCACTCCTGCCAGCTTGGTATCATCAGCAAACTTGCTGAAGAGGCACTCCATCCCCTCATCCAGGTCATTGATGAGAAAGTTGAACGGGATGGAACCCAGTACCGAGCCTCATGTAAGTAGGCTGTACTTCAGTTTATTTTTCAAAATAATGGTAATATGTGAATACATCAAAAGGAAAATCACWTTGCACTAGTCTCTTTGCTATTTTCCTTTTTTTTAGGTTAGTTCTAATTTGATTGCAATTTAATAGCCTTTTATATTATCTACCATAGAAAGGCTATATATGATTAACTTTTCTTACTCTCTTTAATATGCTACTTTCTTACACAGTGTTGAAGAAACATCTTCAATTTTAGCCAATCTAAATTGTCTCTCCCAAATTAACATTGTTGCAAAACACTTTCAGAGAAAAGTGAGGAGCAGGGTACAGATTCTGGCTCCATAAGCATCTCTACAAATCATCTCTGCAAATCAAGAAGTTCTTCTCCACCCCAGAAGAGGAGCTACAGCTGCTATAGTGACTACTGTGAGATAAGACTTAGCTCTGTTATTCCACAGCCCAAGAGAAAAACTCCTTCCCTTCTGCAGTACTTCATCAGGCAAATTCACCTGTGCACAGTAAGTAGCAAACCCATTTCATCCCTTTCATCCCATTTTCGATTCCTATTTAAATCAGAGGGAGTTAGAAGCCTAAATACATTTGCATATCTGGGATTACATCCAAAATTTGATAAAGTGACTCACTGGAGACCTTCTACAAATCACCTTGCAAGTTTTAAAGTAAGTGTAATTCTAATATCTGTAAAATATTTGAATACATACCCTTCCAATACTGAATTAGCAAGACATTTTTAAAAGATATTTAAAAAAGAAAACATAACAATTTAATACTCCAGCAAATTCTTCTGTTTCATGTTAATAAATTAATTTGCAGTGGTTAATAATACAAATAGTTGTTTCTGATATTTTCTTCAGATCACATTAAAAAATAACAAATGCAGTACAACACTGCATGTTCACATTGCAGTTTTACATCAGTTTAATTTACAATTCAATCAGCAGGAGTCACACCAGAGGCTGCACTAAGCATAGCCTTTCTGGATTCATTAGAGTGGCTGCTCATTCAACAATAAGGCTTCACTTGCCAGTAGTCATTCTCTCCAAATCCTCGCAAGCCTGCTGAGGATGCAGCTCTGCTAATAAGCTGCACTGGGGCCTTGTGCTTACAGCTATGCCCTTTATTGTACATTATTCACCTCAAGCACTGCCAAGCTGTTTAATGTTTAAGTGAATAGTTGAGTAAATGACATTTTCATACTATACATATCAGTACCCCAGACAGGAGAAGCAAGTACATATCATGTATATCCTAAGAGGGTATAATACAATTTTCTGTACAGCTGCTTGTAGATCCTTTATCTCCACCTTGATTTTCCCTTTTCAGTGTAAAAGAAGATCCAGCTCATATCCTGAGGATATCATAATCTCCTCAGTTATGTTTGGGATTCTGTCAAGCCCTCTGCTCTATACAACTTCACCAGGTACTATCATTTAATTACAGTATTTTCCCTGAATTAAACATCATATTGAAAGCATAGGTGGGAAAAAAAAAAAAAAAAAAAAAAAAAAAAAAAAAAAAAAAAAAAAAAAAAAAAAAAAGATGCCAACTGACAAAAAGACAAATCCTTATCTTTTTCACTATAACTGTATTTGGGAAATAAGAAAATAAAACTGAATCTCATTGCTTTTCAAGATTTGGGGAGATGGTGGATGGCCTCTCCTCCATAAGGATGCCCAACTGGAAGGCATACTCATATGTCCAGTCCAAAGCTTGCCTATGATAGCAAAAACTAGAGATACTACTTTTTCAATTGTAGCTATAAAATATGTCAGTTTGGGTCCTTTAAAATATCTACTGCTTGGCTTTTCTCCTTAGAAAAAATATAGTATTTCTTGAATAACAAAGGGAAATAGGACAACCAGTCATCATTGTATGTGTTGTTGCAGTGATGTCCCTTCCTTCCCCAGACGGGTGATGACAGTGTGCCAGGATCAGGCATTAATCCAATTTTTTAGGGGGATCTGCCTGCACCTTTTTCAGGGATAACTGAAAGCCCTCAGAGAGGCTTTAAATACTTAACAGCATTTACTACTAGACAAAAATCAGAAAAAGGTAATGTTTTCAACAGGGAAATACTCAGCTGTAGAGAGTAAGACAGATTTGCACAAGTCTTATCTGTTCTATCAACGTAGTGTTAGCCTTCTCCTTAAGTCTCTGAGTATAGTAACATTCAGCCTCCTCCTCAGTAGCAAGAAACTCGTTACAGCTCCTTCCAGGAAACATTGTTTTGTTACTTGTAAATCTCATCTGGTTCCTCCTCTTCTAGCTTTCTCAGGCTTTTTGTACGGCAGGGAAATCAGTCTTTCCCTGGTTGCCAYAGGGGCCATTCTGAACGTAATGCTCAGTTGCCATCAGAGAGATAAGCTTCTCCTCTCCCTGAAAAGATTTCCGAGTTCTACCTGACTCACATTTTAAGGGACAAGAAAGTAAAATGAGCAAATTCTTCCCTGCTGTCAAACCAGAGCCTTGTAACAAAACACAGTATATAGGAACAAACAGAGCAGACACCAGTTACAGACAGAGAGGGCACTGGGAGGAGTGGCCATTTAGACCTTTTGGATGAACCCTTCTAAATCTCTGATTATGCACTTGTGATCCTGCTACAGAATCTGCATAACCGAGTTTACAGCTGGTTTTGCAAAGATCTACTTAAGGAAAAAAAAATGCAATATACAATCGCAAAATCTTTCCAGAATAATCAGTAGGAATGATAGGTCCATAAACTAAGCAGACAGCACATCTGAAAACCTAACTATCTGAAGATTGATGCAGTAGCTACATTAAAGATATTTATTTAGATGACAGAATCAAGAGTCTTAGATTTGCCAGACTGACTTCTTGCTCACACTGGATGTAGATCCATGGGATCCTTTAAGTTTTTATTGTAACCAAACACTTCTTTCAAAAAAAGATGTACTGCTGATCAAAAATCTTTCATGGTAAGTGACAATCCTATCTTCTCATCAGCCATTTCAAATCTCAGTTCCCTTTGAGGTATATATCTACTATACTTCCATGATGAAACAGCTTCATACTGTAATTATGCTTCTGTCTGCCAGATTAAAGATGGTGTCTCACATCAGAAATCACCTTCACATTTATGTACTTGTAAACCATAGTAACCTTATGCTAAACTTTCTCTTTAATAAACTAGGTTAAGAGCCATTCTTATAGCAAGATATTCCTTTACACCTCATCAGTTTTACAGCTTCTTTGCTATTTTCAACTTTTAAAGTTTAACATATGGCTTTTAGAAGCTGGTAAAATGCTTGTTAGAAACTAGGCCGTTACCAGTATATGCAGATGTTAGGAACTATTGATACCCTGCTTAGTAAAGAAAGGTTTTAATCCCAGATACAACACATCATTGGAATATTAAGTTCAAGTGGTTATTCACTATGATTCTTTTTAGCATCATTACTTCCTATTATACAACTTCTCACAATGTAATTATTACACATACTTCCTTTTCCTATAGCAAGTCTTTGAATTTTGCTGAATTTCTATCACTTTGTGTCACTGCATTTTAAGTCATATGGAAACTTTACTATGAATGATTTCCCATTTTATTTCCAGGCTACTGATAAGGGTATTAAACTGTCCTGAGCTAAAAACAACTCTCTTTTGGTTGACAGTTCCCCATTTAACTTGACTTACGATATCTGAAAGTCAGAATGTTTCTAAACCTTTCTATGTGTGTTATATTGATTTTGCATAGAATTTGGAATGAAAGAAAACAGAGAGGGGATGAAGAATTAAAATATAGGATGATATGATATCAAATACCTTCCAGCAAAAAGAAAATCAGAAAGAAACAATTTTTGACTAGTGAAGTTGAACTTACATTAAGTTACTTTTAAATCTTGAAACATACAGTACATTTGACGGGATTCTAGGCAAGCACTTAAGCTGACATTCATCTTGAATTTATTCCTTCCTTATTTGCTTTTCTATGCATTGTCACATAAATTTCATTTCCTTTGTCATAAATATAAGCTGTCTACTTCATTAGTCCCTTTACTATACTAAAATATTTGCACATATATATTTTTAATTATCCTAAATGTCTATACTATTCCAAAGGACCTATAATAATAAAGGTTTGTCAAAATCTAAACAGAAAGCTTTGAAATATATACACACACACACATATATATAGGATAGGGATATTTCTCTATATGTATATAATTACTATTTTCTATTTAAAATTTTCTATTTAAATCCCTTCCATAATACTGTAGTTCTGTACTACTTTTGCCTTGTAGCATTTTTACCATTTTTATTGCTGGTAACCATTTTTTAAAATATTTTTTTCCTCTACTCATATCTAGAATAGTGAAGCTGTGAATTGCAAATGTATTTTGGTTTAAATGCAGCTGCATTGTAGCTATTTGTCTATTGTAGCAATTTTCTGTTAAAATCAAAATGAGCCCAATTTATTAATGCTTCACACTTTTATCATACATTGCTTTGCATGATGGACAAAAAATAAATCTTCATATATTCCTAACATATTTCTATCTGTTAACAGTTCAGGGAAAATTTCTTGATGTCTTTTGTACTGTTTTTGTTCTTTATTTAGCAGCACCTTTACCTTTTCCTCCTAAACTTCTTTCTTGCATCAGGATGGTAGATGAGTTTTTTAAGGGGGTTTAATAGAGCTGATATCCATTGCTGCCAGTAAATTAATTTGTGTATGCTCCAACAGAGCACATAGTGCTCAATTACATCAAAAATCTATGTTATTTTACCCTTAGACTTGTCGTCACACCGTATGTACCCAACCTTTGTTTACATTAGTCAGAGTTTCTATATAATTATAACTTTGACAATATTCTTGGCTGAATATTAATTTGGATGTCCATCATCAGTTTCCTCTATTTGAAAACAGAAAACAATCAAAACACGAGATTATTGTACTGAAAGGCCAGCAATAAATTTTTCCTCAGCCGATGTACAATATGCTTCTTTGATTCAATTAATTCTACATGGTACTTCTCACAACAGAAAATGATACTTGGTTTTAATTTTCACCTTAGATAGAAACCAAGAGAGAGTATTCCTTTCACCCACACAAGAAACAAATTTCACATAAAGCAATGGATAAAGCTGGATAACATACATATATTCACACACARGTAAAAATAACATCAAGCGCAAACATAGAAGAGTGAAAAACAATGTCATACTTCTCTCTGTCAGTATATAGTTAACATACAGAAAGAACAAGAGTCATTTCTGTCATGCTTCTAAGTAATTGACAGTCTTTGGTATTAAAATAAACAAATACATAGATCCCTGCTTCACTCACTCACTCACTTTTTAGAATGACTGAAAGGTATGCCAGCTGAAATAATTTACATATTTCACCTCAAAGGGTCAAAACTGAACTAGCATGATGTTTAATTTCATACGATCAACAGAATATACGCAGTAATAATAGGACAAACATAAAATTGCAGTGATGTTCTGCATAAGAACTGACATAGGTGAATGATTTACTGATCATGATTAATGAGCCTCTCAATCTCTATATGAAAAGGAAGAAAAAAAAAATCACTGACGTTGACAAAATGCATTACTGCTAGTAAAGCAATACTCCATGCCACGGGAGACAGTTTTCACACTTCCCAGTTAAGCCTGGCAGCCTTGCTCACATTTTGTGATGGACACAGCAGGGACACACAGTCAGCATTGCTGTCTAATATTAAGTTGCAGGAGCTATAAAAGGACCAGGACAGATCAGAATAAGATAGAAGCAATCACTAAGAAGTCTTACAGAAAGACATGACCCTAAAGGTGACAGATTTCTTTCCTACTAGAGTACAATCTTCTCCAAAAAGCCTTGTCCACATGGGATTGATTTAGCAGACATATGTTGGGATGAAGTACAACCTGTTCCTTTTCTACAGTGCGTYTGGATAGCTCTGTAAACTTTGCTGATTTATACCAGTAGCCAATACCTACACCGCATTTTCTTGCAGTTGTGGCTGGCACTTTTGAGAGGATTGTAAGGCATTTATGTAGAGCATGTAGCTTTCCAGGAGATCCACAATTTTCTTGTGTATTCACATAAAGCTAGCTAACATCTATCCTTTTTTGTGACCTGGTAAACATGAATATTGCTCTTTCTGTAACTTCCTTAAAGCTGTATCTTTCTTCGAGGACTCTATGGGTTGTATAGTAGGTATCACACAATAATTCCTTTTTTAAAAAGTGCAGCAGTATAAGGCATTACTACTATTTGTAATTAGTAAATATATCGCATTTCTAAGCATCTGTGAGTATGTCTATGTGCATATGTATATATAGGATCTGAGTTAGTCTTTCAAAGGCAAAATCCCTCTGTAGAGTTGCTATGTATCTTCCGTTATTTGGTAGTATTTTTTCTTAACCTAT